>NW_007727924.1:138497-155868 GCF_000696425.1 Galeopterus variegatus | reverse complement strand
GCATTCCAGAGGAGTTAATGCTTTAGCTGGGTGTTGAGTAATGAGTTTCATTAACTAGGCAATGGAGGAAGGTATGCTGGAAGGAAAGACATTTTAGACATGGGAAGTACTACACGTGAAAGCCAAGATGAATGAGGTTATATGAAGTATTGGGGAAGTGCATGCACTTCAAAACTGTGGAAGGAGAGCATGTTGTAAGCGAACAACGGCAATACAGGAAAGGCAGTAAAACACTGATGGTTATTCCGAGGAAGTGGGATTTTATCATAGAAAATGATGAGCCATTAAAGGAAATATATAATCTGATTTTTGTGTTAGAAAGACCACTTTCTTGTCATTGTGAGAAGTAGCATGAGGTAAATTCACAAGCAGGGAGGAGACCATGTGAAGGATGAAGGTCTAAGCCAAGGCAATGGTCATGGTGACTAGAGAGAAAAGGAGGTAGATTTGAGAATTCCTAAGGAGGAATACTAAATAGAAGTGGGAGGAAATTTGACTTGGTGAGTGAGGGAGAAGGAAGAGTCTGGAATTTTTGCGTATTTTAACCTTGGTAGGGAGTTAGGATTGCTGTTTGCTCAGACACGGATAATAGGAGAAAGAGAGATGAAGATTACTTTAATTTAAGGTAATGTATAAATGTGGTGGTGCTGTGGTCAACCTGTGCAACACATGTTTGTGGCAGTTGGGTCAGAGCTGGGCCGGAGATACAGTTAGGGGATTCACTGTCATGTAGGTGGAACTGACTCCCTGTGAATAGGTGTCATCTCCCTGGAAAACTGCAGAAAGGTAAAGGACCTCTAAGGGTCAATGAAAGAAGAAGAGAAGCCTATGAAGAAGACTGAGGGCTCTCTGCTCCTGTCCATTCCAGACAGCCGCATCCTCTTGCGCAGTGCCAGCCACATCCCCGAGACACGATGGTGAAGGTCAGAGTAAATGGATTTGGCCATATTGGGTGCCTGGTCACCAGGGCTACTTTTAACTCTGGCAAGGTGGATATTGTTGCCGTCAATGACCCCTTCATTGACCTCAACTACATGGTCTACATGTTCCAGTATGATTCCACCCATGGCAAGTTCCGTGGCACTGTCAAGGCAGAGAATGGGAAGCTTGTCATCAACGGGAAGGCCGTCACCATCTTCCAGGAGCGAGATCCCGCCAACATCAAATGGGATGATGCTGGTGCTGAGTATGTCGTGGAGTCCACTGGTGTCTTCACAACCTTGGAGAAGGCTGGGGCTCACTTGAAGGGTGGAGCCAAAAGGGTCATCATCTCTGCCCCTTCTGACGCCCCCTTGTTTGTGATGGGTGTGAATCACAAGAGCTATGAAAACACCCACACGATCGTCAGCAATGCCTCCTACACCACCAACTGTTTAGCCCCCCTGGTCAAGGTTATCCATGACAACTTTGGCATCGTGGAGGGACTCATGACCACAGTCCATGCTGTCACCTCCACCCAGAAGATGGTGGATGGCCCCTCCGGGAAACTGTGGCACAATGGCTGTGGGGCTCTCAAGAACATCATCCCTGCATCTGCTGGTNCTGTCAAGGCAGAGAATGGGAAGCTTGTCATCAACGGGAAGGCCGTCACCATCTTCCAGGAGCGAGATCCCGCCAACATCAAATGGGATGATGCTGGTGCTGAGTATGTCGTGGAGTCCACTGGTGTCTTCACAACCTTGGAGAAGGCTGGGGCTCACTTGAAGGGTGGAGCCAAAAGGGTCATCATCTCTGCCCCTTCTGACGCCCCCTTGTTTGTGATGGGTGTGAATCACAAGAGCTATGAAAACACCCACACGATCGTCAGCAATGCCTCCTACACCACCAACTGTTTAGCCCCCCTGGTCAAGGTTATCCATGACAACTTTGGCATCGTGGAGGGACTCATGACCACAGTCCATGCTGTCACCTCCACCCAGAAGAGGGTGGATGGCCCCTCCGGGAAACTGTGGCACAATGGCTGTGGGGCTCTCAAGAACATCATCCCTGCATCTGCTGGCGCTGCCAAGGCCGTGAGCAAGGTCATCCCTCAGCTGAATGGGAAGCTCACTGGCATGGCCTTCCGTGTCCCCTCTGCCAATGTGTCAGTTGTAGATCTAACCTGCCATCTGGAGAAGGCTGCCAAATATGAAGACATCAAGAAGGTGGTGAAGAAGGCATCAGAGGGCCCCCTGAAGGGCATCCTGGGCTACACTGAGGACCAGGTTGTCTCCACCGACTTCAACAGTGACGCACACTCTTCCACCTTCGACGCTGAGGCTGTGGGCTCCCTAAAGGGCACCTGGACTACACTGAGGACCCGATTGTCTCCACCAAGTTTAACAGTGACTTGTACTCTTCCACCTTCGATGCTGGGGCTGGCATTGCCCTCAATGAGCACTTTGTTAAGCTCATTTCCTGGTATGACAATGAGTATGGCTACAGCAACAGAGTGGTGGACCTTATGGTTCACATGGCCTCCAGGTAGTAAGAACTCCCAGGACCACCAGCCTCAGCAAGAACACAAGAGGAAGAGAGAAGCCCTCAGCTGCTGGGGGGTCCCTGTCCCAACTCAGTCCCCCAACACACTGAGAATGTCCCCTCCTTGGCAGTTTCCATCCCAGACCCCCTAAAGAAGGGGTGGGGCCTAGGGAGCCCTACCTTGTCATGTACCATCAATAAAAGTCCCTTGTACAGAGCCAAGAAAAAAAAAAAAAAAAAAAGAAGAAGACTGAGAAGGAATGGTCAGTAAACTGTGAGGAAAACCAGGAGAGAATGGTATCTTGATATGAGAAAGGAGGAGCAAGTTTCATGCAAGATGTAGTGTAGGGGAAGAGATAGTGAGCAAGCAAGTGGAGACTATGATTTGGGATGTTTGGATAAAGAGGTAGAAACCATGAGTTTGTAGTAGGTGCTGCCTAAATTTGCCAGTTTCAGATGCTAAAACTTTTGAGTTGAAAGGACTGTGTTCAAATCACTTTGTTTCATCACGTGTTAATAATATAACAACAAAACAGGGCTGACAACTGTCCCAAAGGAGAGCTGGGAGAATTAAATAAGTCACTGTTGTTATCCTCAGTCTTCATTTCACCTTGGATGGTTAAAAATCAGTGTGTAGAGAGGGATAAATATTTATCCAACTAAAGTAATGGCTTGAGGAGTTCAATCTGGGTATCATGAAATTCTGATTAATGGGTTCTTTTGCATAGGATGAAGTTTTGCCCTCCCAATTCTTTATTCAGGAATAAATGCCGTTTTTTCATCTCATAGATATTTATTGTACTTCTCTTATGTGCAGGCACTAAACTAGTTGTTGAGGGTACAGTGATGATTCAAACATTGTTTCTACTTTCAACAGTCTTATGATCTAGTGAGGTAATGGAGATAATAAGAAGACAATTATTCTAAGATATGGCAGAAGTAAGAGGGAGAGATGCACACAGAGCAGAGGAGAGGCAGTGGGGAGTAGGAGTGAAGTTCAAGAAAGGCTCCGGGTAGGGAGAGTAGAGGCAGGCATGTCTTAGGCTTCTGTGTGGGTGGCTGTGTTTGTGGTGTCACACTTGAGAGAGCATGGGGGAAGATGATGAGTTTTTCATTTGGTTTTCTCCTAACACAATCAACTAATTTATCAGATATTTCCTTTTTTTTTTTGTAGATAATTCCATGGTAATTCTTCTTCCATCACTACTTTAACACTATAGCTGTTAGATGTCTAGATCTTTTCTATTCCCTATGAAGAGTAGACCTTGCTTTTTAAATTTCTGTTTATGCCTAACTCTCCGTTTTCTTTCTTATTTATTTTTTAACCTCCAGGAAGAACCTAGGAAAGTCCGCTTTGATTATGACTTATTCCTGCATCTTGAAGGCCATCCACCAGTGAATCACCTCCGCTGTGAAAAGCTAACTTTCAACAACCCCACAGAGGACTTTAGAATAAAGTTGCTGAAGGCAGGAGGGGTGAGTGACACTCCTGTGAAAAGCTCTTCTATAAAAAACTAGTTGCTAGTACGTTAAGAAGTATAATAATGTTTTGGGAAAGATAAAGAAGATGAAGTACCTTAACGGTTTATCTGTGGACTGACTCATGGTTTGAGCTGAAGAGGTAGGCAAACAATAATATTTTAAGTAGGTATGAGTCAGATTATACTGTTATTTGGAACAGGCTTAAGATCTATGTAGTTCAAATTTATTTTGACAGAAGCCAAAAACAGGGAATAAACTATCCTCGATTAAGAAAAGAACAATGTCTGGACCTTATTATATCAGTTTATAGACACTTTTGGGTAAAGTTGAAAGTCACATTAAAAAATATGTATAAAAGAGTTATTGTACAAATTTTCTTGATCATAGTTAATGGAAAAGGTGTATTCGCTTATATTACATGTTTGAATCATTTAAATACACATTTTTGTTTGTTCAATTGTATGTAGGTAAAAGTTGGACTTTCTTTTTTAAGATAATGGTATCAAAAAGGTGTGGTCAATTTTTGCCCTCACGATTTGGCTAGGATGGGAAAAGATTTTAAATGGAGCTTCTTGCAAACATAAGCACTTGGAATGTTTGCCACTATGTCAGCTGTCAGACAAACACTACTGATTGGTCAAAATCTACTTTAAAGTGGGTGTCATTGGGGATCATCAGCACCTACTTCAGATGAACTTCTCTGTTGTCTTATGTGGGCAATGCAGACCCATCTATTTTGAAATGTGTTCTTTACTCCAGGATCCTCTTCACTTGGTTTTTCTGGAAGGTTTTTGTTTAGTTTTGTGTCCATAAGGATTTTTTCTATAAGCATGTGTAGACTATAACCTGTCAAAATGCTTCATTTCACTGATAAACTGTATCTGAAGGCTTTGTGGGAAAGAGTTGAGTTTTATGTTTTACGTGGCCCAGAAGTTTTTTCCTTTTATGAGATCATGGACAACCACTTTGAGTATCTCAGAAAAACTGTGGACGTTCTCTTAGAAAATTGCCCATATATATCATTGTGTGAACGTTTGGGATTATGTGGACCTCCTTTTTTTGAATCCTGTTTTGTCAGGATCCTATCTTTTTAACTGAACTAATAAACTAATACACATATGAAGCTTTGCAAGTACTTTTACCACATTTCATTTCTTACTGTGCTGTATGTCAGTAGATTATGAGTTAAATAGGTATTGGTGGGCCAGCTTAAGAAATGAACCACCACTTAGAGTACATATTGATGAAATGGATCTTCATGAAGAAAAAATAGATTTTTGTAACACAACTCATTTTAAAGGTAGGAACTTATATGTTTATTAAGGAAGCTGCTTTTAAAAATAACCTTATTTTATTCTTTTTACAGTTATCAAGAGTACAGTGTTGATGCTATCTATTTATCTATTGCCCTTAATAATCAGCTGGTCCGTTTTAAATCCTAATTGTGCTTATTATTTTTCTTTTTATGAGGTGGCATTTTAGGCTTTTGATTATTCCTCTTGGGTATCTAGTTGAGTAGGTAATTGGAGTGTGTGAATTATGGAACTTGAGTACATTAGGCTTCTGATAAGGGTCATAGGAAAAAGTAAATATGACGCAAGAACTTTTTAAAGCAATCACTTAGTCCCCAAGTGCTCAAAGTTTGTTTGTGAGCTGGAGGAGAGGTCAGAGGTCAGTGATAATACAGCATAGTGCAGCACCGCATCCTGATAAGGTCTGTAGTCAATTTGTCTGTTGCTCCACTTGGCCATTATCTCAGAATGATCTTCCATGACTTCTCTTCTTTGTGTTTCTTTAAGTGGTGTTTGAAGATATCAGAATTAGATTGTATCCTGACAACTCTAAAATAATAAGTTGAAATGTGAAATATTCCAAGCATGTGCTTTTTGACATAAGTTCTTTAAGGGGCTGATTCTATTGAATTTTGTAGTAAAATAAAAATTTAAAAACTCGGGCCGAGCCCGTGGCGCACTCGGGAGGGTGCGGCGCTGGGAGTGTGGTAGCGCTCCCGCCACAGGTTCGGATCCTATATAGGGATGACCGGTGCGCTCACAGCGCTCACTGGCTGAGCGCGGTGCGGCCGGTCTCAAAAAGGACCAAAAAAAAAATTTAAAAACTCATTTGAAGTTGTAGTAATCCCACATATTTTTTCTATTTCATATGGGAGAATTAAAATAACCATCTATAGAAATTTAAAAAAATAATAGACTAATAAACGTTTTTGGCTTACTTAGATTTTTTTACTTACCTTATATTATTTTTATCTGACGTATAAACATTAATCATTGTCTTAGTATTAATGCAACCTATCATGGTGTTACTAAGTTATGAGCCATTATGATTTTACTGGAAATCTTCTATTCACGTTTTGTCTCTTCAGCTAAGCTTTTTTTTTTTTTTGGCTGTATTTTGGAGTGGGTGAGGGGGTACTGTTTTCTTTATACCTAGAGATTACCTGTATGACATAGATGTAAATGTTCTACCTTAAAAGGAAAAAAGTTGAACCCTTCTTCATATGGACTGTGTATGATCATTATGCATAACTTGAGGCATGAATAGAGTGAACTTAGTATTTGGCTATGGTTCTTCCTCTTTCATTTTCTCTTTTAAATCAGAAGTACATAGCTCTATTAAAAGTTGAACTTGGTTTTTCAAGAGATCAGAAAGGTTGTTTTTAGAGCTGGCAGCATCTTAGAAAAAAGTGCTTTTCAGTTAAGAAAATTATTCCAAAGAACTTTTTTGCCAGAGGAATCTTGAAAAATTGCACGTTTTTTAAAACTTTATAATCTATAAACCTATAGCTTCATGATAATTTTGTTTTTTGGCCAATAACATTCTCTTCTTTTTATTGAATTTCTTTTTTTAAATGGTCTCGAAGAAATCTTGGTATGCTTTCCCATTGGAAGAAATGTACCCTGTGCTCTTCTGTTGAATAGCTTTCTAATATTAAGGATATCCTTGCTTTAAAAGAAAAAAAAAATGAACATTTGTGGGCAGGGTACATTTGCATTTAAGCATTATTTTCTGAGACTTGTAATATGGAATGATTTATTTTAAAGGGCCCTGAAGGTAGTTTCCTCTAAATTAGAGACTTCTTAGAGCTTGCTGGGTAAACTGTGGATTTGGTTTAGAACCTAGCCCCTGTCAGTCTTTAAGTAAAAAAAAGGACAAAGGACAGAGGTTAGGAAATGGTAAAGAACAACTTGAGGGTTTCTTTTAGAAATTATTTATATTTGTTTTTTGGATATCTTTATAATTTATTTATTTAAAATTTATTATGACTATGATTATGATTATTATTAAGTGAGGAGATTTCCTTTATTTTGACACATTTGTTCTTTCATTGGTAGGGGATAAGAAGAGGAAGTTAGTAATAAACTTTTGAGGGCAAAACTTGATATAATCTGTTTGTCCTTGAATTTTAAGCGTAAGGACCAAGTGTACCCCATTGAGAAGCACCTCTCCATTCCATTGAGATATTTCTGTTTATTTCCCATTTTTAATAAAATGAACTGATAGATCCCTTTTAAATCAGTGAATCTCAAATTATGCTCCTTGGGATGTTAGGATGAAAAGGTTTGTGATCATGATAGATGATTTTCTCTCTATTTACTTATCACCTTCTAGTAGCTAGAATTCAGTCATACTGAAAAACAGTGCAGAAGAGTTTGAAATCCCTTACTTTTAAGACAGCAGATTGAAAGACGATGATCTGATCTTTTGGGTTGTTGGCAAAGCAAAGATATGTTAGGTATTGTATGTTATATAATAAAACTCATTGTTTTACTAACTTGTCTGGATTTCTGGTTGAGAGGGAGTGTGATAAGTTGGAAAAGTTTTCAAATCAGGTAGATTTAGGTAAGAACCTCACCTCTATCATCTTCCATCTGGGTTGCTCAGAAAAGTTATTGCATCTTTTCGAATCTCAGTTTATCAGCCATGAAGTGGACATGGCAGTATTTCCCTCACAGGCAATGTTTAACCATTGTGTGTGGCACGTAGTATATACCTAGTGCCTTGGTTCTTTTTCCTTCAATTACTGGTTTAGAAGATCAACAGATGCTTACCCACCTTATACTGGGAACTTAAAGGTACAGTGAAAAAGGTTTGTTATTGAATTTAAGCTACTCTACATTTAATCACAGGAAAACATGCTTAGCACCAATTAGTGTGACCCACACATTGATGGATGTATGTTGTGTTTAAAGAAGATTAGCCCATGGTATCTTTCTTTAGGATTTTATACTCCAGCTATTTGTATTTTGCTTTAATAAAGTATAACCAGTTCTCTTTGGAAATTCATTTTTAAGATGTAAGGTTTTATTAGAAAAATTATTGATTCTTACCATTGTTCTTAATTCTAAATTTCTAGCAGAGTAAAGGCTTCTCCAAGCTGTGTGTTCTCTTAGAAAATTTCACATGTAGTATGTCCAGCAAGGTAATTGCATCCTTGGGCTTCTACAAAGAAAGCACAACAGGGGCAAGCATCTTTGGAGAATCGAGTTTATTTTACAGCTGTTTCCTTTTTTTGGCCTGGAAATCAAGTGGTCTGCTGTGGTTCTGTTTTTCTTTATGTGATAGTAGGTGTTGGTGTTTCATTCTCTCTGTCTCTCCCTCCCCCCACCCCCTTCTTTTTTTCCTTTCTTTCTTTTCTCAATTAAACAGGGCAAAGTTTAAACATGTTGTTCAGTCTATTTCTGAATCACTGGCAAGCAGTTAATTTTGAGGACTGAAAATTAAAACTAACCACAACACTTGTTAAAACTAGGGTTTCTATAGGCAGAAATCCAATTCTGTTCAGACACCACCTGTTTCAATAGGACATTTCAGACACCCATTTGGCAAGATTTGCTGGAGAAGACATGGGGAACATGCTTTCAGACTGTATTAAGTCTGCAGCATAATGCAGTCATGTTTCTCAGAGTGACAGTTACATTTATATATGATCTGTTTTTGCAAGGAATAAATTGGAATCTTTCTGACACACTCTTATTGTGAAGTGGAATTCAGGTCCACAGTGGACCTCCAACAAGGGGTTTTGGTTATTAAAGTACTGAAGGGATTTTATGATAAGAAGCTTTCACTAGTAGCTGTGTCAATCCATCTGAACATAGCCTTAGGTTGCAAGGATCTGAAATGGATCTTGTTTAGGGTGGTTTAGTATTTTCTTTGTATGGGAGTTTGGAGCACCTCTAATTTCTGAACTGTACAGATCACATTCTCTCCCTATCAAATTTTAATTTGTTTTGAATAGGTAAGTACATACACAATGCAAAATGACATACAGTGAGCCTTCTTCTTGGCCACCAATAATACTTACTGTAGTGAATAATCTCATACAAAGTTCTTTATGCACATGAATGAGTATGGCCATAGGATAAATTCCTAGGAGTAGAATTGTGGCTCCAAGGCAAAGTGGAATTTAAATTTTGGTAGACATTTACAAATTTCCCACAGAAGGGGTCAGACTCCTCATTGCTTCCACCAGTACTGTGTGAGAGTACCTATTTCTCCACACAGTGATTTATTAAGGTCCCCTTTCCCCCAATCTGATGGGTGAAAAATGGTATCTCATTTTTAATTCACATTTCTCTTGAGTGATGATGAGCAACTTTTCATATGCTTAAAAAGCCATTTTCATTTCCTTTCAAAGACCACATTTTAATGTATTTTAAATTGGAAATATTCTAAGTGTTTCGGTTTTGACTTAAATTTATGGTTACTCTTCCCACATACTTACATTTGGAAAGGTTACAAAAAGATATGGAAGCCTCCTTAACCAAGGTCTGTGTTTTCAGGCTTTCTTCTATATGTAACAAATTATGTTCTTAGGAACTGATTTGTCAAGACTTTGGCTTCTAAAAATATAAATGGCTTCTGTGGCAAACTCATCTGGACAGTGCCCAGAGATGTATAGCCGGCTGTTTCTTTTAAAGATGACTTAAAGAAAATAATACGGAGAAGGTTATTTTAGTGACTGTCACTGAACAGCTTCACTGGATTTTTGGATATTTGTTTTGGAACAAGTATGCTTTTTTTTGTTATTTTCTGATATATGTATATCATCCTGCAATTGTCTGCTTCAAATGATAAGAGAATGCTCCTGTTTTTCACTGGCACTGATAAAAAGTGATTTATTTAAATAAATGTACGATCAAGCAGGCTGCCTCATTTATTTGGTTGTTTCTCAGACGAAGTTAATTTTCTGTCATATTTGGTATTTTCTCCTCTTTTCTATATCTTTGGCTGCCCCCTAACCCCAGCCTCTGGAAAATTAAATCATGAAAGTGGAACATACATATAAATGATTGGTAGAATGTCAAAGTTGTGAGCCTTCATTCCACATGGAACATTGATCTCATAAATTCTTTTAAAGAAAGCATGGTCATGATGATGGAAAGTTATTTATGTCGCTCAACATATTTAGTGGTTTTATGTTTTAATGTCTTCTGAAAGTCATACAAGTTGATTGTATGACAGTAACAGACTTTTGAAAATATGCGCCCCAAACTATCTGTAATATAAAACAGTTTTCCTGCCTTCATTTTTTTCTTCCTACCTAACTACCGGTTCACCTTTTATGTAAGGAGGGAAAAAAGAAGGATATATTATACACTCAGTTCAAAGCTCAAATAGTGATGTGAGGGGAAGTCTTAGGTCCCATGGTGAGAAAGACACATGATGAGGGACACTGATGGTCATTTGAATTCGTGGTTCCAGTCCTGTCCTTCTTAGTTCTTCTAGGCATGTGTTTGAAAGAAGTCTCCCAAGTGTAGGAAAATGTTCTACCTGTAAAGATATTCATAAAAATAAGCCACCTAATCTGAATAACAACAACAGAAAAAGCAGTAAAAGCCCAAATACTCGTAGTGCATAAACTGAGTAAAGGCTAAAACAAAAAGAAATGAGACAAGATTTTCCTAGAGTGTGTACTGAGAAAAGTTCTGTTGAGTGTTTAGAGATCAATATTCATAAGTATGCCACATTTCTTTTCAGCAGTTTAGGGAGTAGCAGTTTAGCTGACTATATGTAAGACACTCTTAATGTAGTCACCTTAATTTAGTCTTAAAAGGAAATCCTGTGTTATCTAAAAGAAAGTCACCACTTAACCTTGCCCCTAGCTCCTGCCCCCAGCTCCTGCCCTCTGTGCACAAAAAGCTAAGAAAATAAATGAACAGAAAAGGAAAAAAATTGAAGGATGTGAGTCTTGGAGGATTTTTACATTAAAAAATAAATAACTATTTGTCTTTTTAAGTACAAAAATATTGGAAGTGAAAACTCTTGATTAAATCTCTCCCCCTTCTTGGCTCAGGTAGTGCTTTATGCACTTGTTTCAAAGCTGCATGCAAAGTTTATCTAATACTATATCTGGGTCTGTACTTTTATTTCTAGAATGCTAAGGGACTTGTTTATGAGGGCAACTGCCTATTTTAATTGTCCCTACAGGACATTTTTTGGGTTCATACACTATAATATTAAGTAAAAACAATTTTGGGGGGTATGGAGTGGGAAGAAGAAGGGGAGGTTATGTTTAACATTTTATTTTCTGATTTTCTCTCATTACATACGTTATAAGTAAACTGACAAGTGATCAGAATCTGAAGGTAGCAGTTTGAAGAATAAATGTCTGAGTCTCTTGAAATAGACATTTGCAGTTCATTTTTAGGGAGTGAGGATAGATGGTAGGTGGTTTAATATAATAATCTTTATTACCACAAGGGACACAGCCATGGTGTAACAGATTTGATATCTGAAGGCACAAATTCAATTGCTGGATCTGCTGCTAATTTACCTTGGGTTTAAGGTTGGTATAAATATAAAGTCAGCATAATATCTCCTTCCTTCCACTTGAGATTATTAAATAAAATGGGGTACACAGTTAAACAGTCAGTAAATAATTGTTTTATTTATTGGAATGTCCTCTTTTTCCTACAGATTTATATTATGCTTTGGGTTAAACCATGGTTTTTGATACCTGGAAAAGTGGAAATAAAAGATTTCCATTCCAAGACTCTGACATAATAATGGTGCTCTACTAGAAAGAACATATTTTAGCTTCAAGAAGGAATTTAATTTTTGCCCTGATATTAAAATAAATAAGGGCTACCTTTAGAAAATGTAGATTTTCTAGAAAAGCAAAAAAGAGGAAAATAAGTCATTATAATCTCTCCAAGTGACCATAACCTCTGTTAGTATTTTACATTGTATTTTTATGTAGATATCCCACCAAATCTTTATATTTAATATATTAAACATAAATTGCATAGATTTAAAACATTATGACTTCCTTTACCTTATTCTTCAAAACATGTCCTCACTTCAGAGGATTAATATAAAAATTTTGGTTGTTTAAGAACTTATCAGTAATGTGTTCTGTGGCTTTTGTTTTTCTTTTTTTGTTTTCCCCTTTTGACTCTCTACTTCTCAAAATTAAAGTTATTGGCTTAAGACCTAAAGACTATAATGACATTAAGAATAAAAGAACATTTCACACAAATCTGAGATTTTCTCTTAATGATTCTGACAATGCAGGAGTATGATGGTCTAGTGTTTTTTGTGACTGGATAGGGCATAAGAGATCAGTTATTTGGAATGATTTGTATTTTAATATAGATTATTGTAGGTGTAGATTTTGTAACTTGTCTTTGTAAGTGTCATTCTCACCCTCCCTCGCCTTCTGGACTAGTTTAGGGGCCTGTGGGTAGTGTGAAATGGTTATAAAATATAAAAATATTTTTATAATTAATATAAAAAGCTTCATTAATGGAAAGGTTGAGTAAAATAAGGATGCCCTCCACGTAGCAGACTGGTACATTCAACTACAGTTAGGGTAAAATGGACATATAATAAAAATTTAATTGACCTAACAAATTTCAGTGTTAATTTGAAATCTTGGTGGTTCAGGATAGGGATTTGTGTGGGTAACGTAGACAGAAGTCTACCCATATGGTGTTTATGGTGTCTTTGGGCAAATTAAAAATACGTGCTCCCACCTCTCCCCACCCCACAAAGCCCCTGGCCAAGGAACATGGCATGGCCTGCACAGCGTAGCTGAATTTTATCTAGTCCTCCTAACATCGGCTGGGATTCCTTATACAGTGCACCATCTGGTCAAACATTTGCAGTGGCACTATTTATAGGTCCAGAAAAAAAGGTGATTTTGATGTTAAAGCTATCTTGTCTGAGATAGTCTAGACAGGAGTTATCTGAGGAAATAATAATAGCTTTCTTGAAAATTTGTTTTCAGAGTATTTTAGTTTTGAATAGTCATGTCTTTTCAGTGGTTTAGTCTGGACTCTCGTTTTGCCACTTTGCTTTGTGCTTTTAGCTTATGACACCGTTATCCAGCATTCACAGATATATATAAAGGTCTGGTTTAGGCACAGGGAGCAAGAGGACTTTTGATAAGACCATTGTGCTGAACCACGGGTTTCAAATGCCAGTGACTATAAGACCTGGCTAAGCCTTTGAAAGAACTTGGCTACAAAAACTGGAAGACTGGCTGAATAATGTAGTCCTTGCTATAGGGAATTTCACACAAAGGACAGTGATTTACTGTTGTTTAAAGTAAAGATTAAATAAAGTGGAATATTTCTTTCTAATAATTTTGAGCTCTGAAAACTTTGGCAAACAGAGAGAGCATCAATGAACTCCAGACTGGGAGTGCTCTAGATCACCATTAATAAAAATACTTTGCACTGTGTTCCTGCTTTAAGATGCACTTTATCTGATTTGACTCTTCACATAGGTCCCAGGGCTGGAGCAGCAACTTGTTATTTCCCTTATGTCCCTTCTGTATTTTTTCTTCCTAGATTTCTGTTCCTGCTCTTGGTTTCTTCTGTCCATCATAGCCCTCTCTCAGAGTCAGTTTCTTGAGCTTCTCTCCCTCTCCATCCACACTATGCCTCAGGATCACCTTATTTGAATTCTGTTCTTTCTTCTTTTTTATTCTTCTCCAAAAGAGATTTTTGTGGTTTATGTATATGTATCCAATTTGGGGTTCAGTTCTTTTTTCTTTTCTAATTTTCTAAAAAACTAAATCTTTATTCTTATTTACTTTTCTTAAATGAAAATGCATTGAGGTGAAAGATGTATGTGCCTCTGTATTGCAGAGCAACACAAGATGTGAGTGTTTCACAGGAACTGGGAACTTGATTGATCAGACTTGAAGGTAATAATAAAATCTGTATGGATTTTCGAGATATATGTTAGCTTTCTCACCGCCTGAAACTTTGTATACCTATCCTGATTTCTTTTGGTACAGTGAATACAACACAGCTGTTAAAAAAAAGCAGATTTATAAAACAGACCTCCCCCACTCCCCCCAATGCTGACATTGGTGCTTAGTAGTTGTGTAACTTTGGACATATTACTGATCTCCGTTGGTCTCTTTGCTTATCTGTAAAATGGGAAGTTGTGGCATCTATAAGGATATAGCAATGGTGAGGATGATGAGATAATTCATGAGAAGCGATTAGTACAGTGACTACTATATAGGAAAAACCCATTAATACTTTTATTATTATTAATACATTTAGGCTCTGGGCATGAGGGTCAATGCTTATTTTCATGGCCATGAAAAATGAGTAAATCGTACAGATTTATAGCTGAAGAGATTCTTTGATATAATAGGTCAAGCCTCCCCATTTTGCAGATGAGTGGACTAAGGCCGCAAAAACTGAAATAATGAGTCAAGCAAGGGATAACTGAGTCAGGGTTTTTGTTCAGTGTTCTTGCATATTTTTCCTACAGTAACACAGACTAATGTTAGTTTTCTTTTAGAAATGAAATGAAAGGAAGATAAGGAATTAAAAATAGAACAGATCCTCAGGGCTACTTCTCTTAGTTGCCTGAGAGCCAGTGGAGCCATCTTGCGTGAATCCCCTTCCTGAAGACAACCTGGGTAAACTGCTAGAGTGAAGCAGCCCAGTTGCTGCTGGCAGCAGAAGACTTTGTTCTTTTGTTTATTGCCTCATAGACTGACATTCCCTGTGTTTCTTTTGCTTCTGAAAATACAGTTTGTGTGGAGAAAATGATAATTAGAAATTCTCCTTCCCCCAGACTTTCTTAAGCCAGCATCAACCTAGCTGTGGGGATTGGTTAAGTTTTTATTTTCTGTAAATTAGAGGCAAGCATAATTTTTGGAGTCTTTTTTAAAATTTTCTTTTCAGTTGAATAGCAAGGATATGCCTGACTTTAGAAGTGGTTTTCCTTAGCTTTAACCAGCATGTGAAAAAGCATGTATTAAAGTCAACAAATAACTTTGTAATCTACCAGGTTTTTGGTAGAGATGCAAGTAAATCATGGGGTAGTGGTGATTCTTTGAGTGCTTAGGTATCAAAAGATTTTCTCCTCAGGGTAGGAAAGTAGGAAGGTGATACACTTTATTAGAATCAGACTACTGTGGCTGACTTGCCTGTGCCCTCTTTTTTGGAGAAGCTACTGTGGCCTCTTGATGGTCTTCTCTCTCTCCCCACCCCTCGCCTCTCTTATCCGCACACACAATTCAAAGTCAGGATACATGATATAAAAATGGTTGAGAATATTTGAATCTAGGACAGGTAGGACAGGATCAGGAAATCCAAAATGCTTTTCAAGTCCTGGAAGACTTCTGGCAAGAAGATTTTTTTCCTTTTACTTTTTGCATCATAGAATGAAGTTTCCTAACAAAATCATTTCTTTTGCTTCTGAGAATCATGTTGGAGAGGACCTTTCTTCCTGCCCTACCCATTCTTCAGATACCAGTCTTCCCACCTCCTGCCTAGGTAGCGCTGAGTGTTTAATAAAACAAAAATAATTTTTTTTTTTCCCAAGAGGCTTTTTATTTTTTAGCTTACTGCTTGCCTTACCTGGAGAAAATAACAACTACTTTTCATTTTAAAATATTTTAGGACCTACTGTGGGTCACACTTAATACCAAATTCTGGGTGCACAATGAATGAACGCTGAATTTTTTTTGCTTTCTACCTGTTTTAGTCCATTTTGTTTTGCTATAACAGAAATACCTGAGACTGGATAATTTATGAAGAACAGAGGTTTTATTTGGGCTCATGATTCTGGGACAGCTGCATCTGCTATGGGCCTCAGGCTGCTTCTACTTGTGGTGGAAAGCTACATGTAGCCGGCAGGTACAAGCAGATCACATGGCAAGAGGAAACAAGACAGAGAGAGAGGAGGTGCCAGGGTCTTTTAAACAATCAGCTCTCATGGGAACTAATAGAGGGAGAACTCACTCAATCCCTGCACCTAGGGAGAGCATTAATCCATTCATGAGGGATCCGCCCCTGTGACTCAAACAGCTTCCAGCACTGCCACACTGGGGATCAAATTTCCAAATGAGTTTTGGTGGGGATAACACATCCTAATTCTATAACTACCAAACTCTAATTCTTGGTCAGTTTTCAGGGGACAATAAATTCTCATCTTCTCAGGGAATGAAAATTATCCTTAAAAAAGAAGAAAGAAAACAAAGAGCAATTCCTAGCCTTCAGTCCAGGCCATCCTAGTGTGCTTTGAGGAGAAAAAGCTTTTATATTTTAAGGCATATGCTTTTTTAAATGGGATTTTTTCATTGGATTCCGTGCCCATCCCACCCCAAGCAACCACCCCAAGCAAGCTTTGAGAGCTCCTAAAGACCAAGGATGGGGGCGGGGAATATATATATTCTATTTTAGAAAGCTGATCTTTTGTGTAAATCTGTTAAATGGTCAAAGTGAATGTGTGTACAATTGTCTTATTTCTACAACAGATCCTACCAAGTGGAGCTGATTTTCCCAAATAAGCAAATAAGCCATAGAAAGTTTGTTCCCACATACACATTTAATTTATATTACAAGTTTACAGTCTTTTTTCTGCAACAGAGAATATGTTTTAGTTGAGAGAAGATGGACAAAGACTTTATATTTGTCTGGTTTTTGTTTGCTTTGTTTTTGTGTGTACAGTGTAGAAGTACATACCTTTCCTTATATTAGGAAAGTTTTGATTTAGCTGACAAATCTAATTTATATAAGGAAGCCTGGGTTCCTTTGGGGGTGGTATTTAATTTCTCTTAGAAGAATATGGTGCAATTTAGGTCTGCTCAAGTGTGTTATGGGTCTTGGAGAGAGAGCCAAGTGGTGTGAATTGAAATAGACTGAGGACCCTTCATGGACATCCTCTTATTTAGATGCTTTCCCAGGGGCCCCTTAGGTCACTGTTCATAGATTGAGACATGGGGCTCTCCCAAATACTATTATTTACCTTATAATTAAAAAAAATTTTTTTTTGAAATAATCTCAAACTTGCTGAAGAGTTGCAAGCATAGTACAAAGAACTTTTCTTTCCTGAACCATTTGAGAGTAAGTTGCCAACATGATGTTCCATTATCCGTGAATACTTTAGTGTTTATTTCCTGCAAACAAGGTTATTCTCTTATATAACTGAAATACAA
>NW_007727924.1:136974-137760 GCF_000696425.1 Galeopterus variegatus | reverse complement strand
TGAATACTTTAGTGTTTATTTCCTGCAAACAAGGTTATTCTCTTATATAACTGAAATACAACCATCAAAGTTAGGAATTAGCTTTGGTACATTACTAACATCTCATCCTCAGAATCCCATTCAGGTTTTGCAGATTGTCCGAAGAATGTCCTTTATTTTTATAGCAAAAGGATCTAGTCTAGAATCAAACGTAGTGTTTAGTTGTCATGTCTTAGCCTCTTTCAACTGGGAGTAGTTCCTTTCTTTGACTTCCGTGAACTAGAAAATTTTGAACACTTCAGGCCAGTTATTTAGTAGGTGACCCTAAACTTGGGCTTGTATGATATTTCCTCATGGCTAAAATCAAGTTATGCATCTTTGGCAGGAATATCACAGAAGTGATGCTGGACTCTTCTCATCGCACCATAGTGCATGATCATGATTTTCATTGTACCATTACTGCTGGGGTTAACTGTGATACTTGATTCAGATGGTGTTTGCCAGGCTTCTCCATTGTACACTTATTTTGTTTTCTCTTTGCAAGTAATGGGTATTTTATTGGGAGGTACAATGTTCAATAAGTTTATAAATTCATTCGAAGACAAATACTTACTATGTACCTGTTAGGATTCAGTCATTCCGGGTGCTGGGGGGTTACAACAGTGAATCAAATTAGAAAAAGAAAATAAAAGTATACATTTATAGGCACTTTGTGAAGGGAAATAGTTCTTTGTGAAGGACAGAAATAATTTGTAAGGCAGCCATTTCCCCAAGTGCATTCATTTACATTAATATGTATTCAGTGAA
>NW_007727924.1:124635-136233 GCF_000696425.1 Galeopterus variegatus | reverse complement strand
AAGGACAGAAATAATTTGTAAGGCAGCCATTTCCCCAAGTGCATTCATTTACATTAATATGTATTCAGTGAAGAAAGGTTTTGACTTTGCACTTTTAAAACTGTAGTTCTTGTTAAAGTGCACAGACTATGTCACAAAAGAATTTTTTTTTTTTCGTGTCCGGCAACGGACCGCAACCCTCAGTGTCGCGCCCGTACCGGACCGGGACCGGCAACGGGATCGCAACCCTCGGTGTTGCGCCCGCCCCTCGCTCAGCCAGTGAGCGGGAACCGGTCTGTATATGGGATCCGAACCCTCGGCGGGAGCGCCGCCTCACTCCCAAGCGCCCACCTTCCCCCATATATGCCTCACATATAGCTAACACTACTTTGAAGGGCAAAATGGAAACTCTAGTAATATAGAAATGTCATATTAGATAACTCTGTCCTATTATAGTTTGTGAGTTTCTACATCTTTGACCAGAGACACATCCAGAGAAAAAAGTGACTTGTGTATCTTTCTCATTATACTTTTGGAAATAAGTAGTAGAATGTAGAAAGGATAAGAATTAACTGGTAACTTCTTACTATTAATCAAGTTAATCATCTGTGTTATTTCATTTAACTCCTGTGGGTAGGACTACAATATGTAGTATATAATCAGACTCTTTGTTTTATTATTATAAAATTATTCAAGCATTTATTCACTCAATACATATTTGATCACCTATTCTTTGCCACATACCTACCACTGTAGTATATAATCAGACTCTTTGTTTTATTATTATAAAATTATTCAAGCATTTATTCACTCAGTACATATTTGATCACCTATTCTTTGCCACATACCTACCACTCTGGACTCTTAAGGAGATTAAAGGAGACAATGTATGTGCTTTGCTCATAGCAGTTAATAAATATTTGCTCAATCTTAATATGAATTTCCCTTACTAGACTATAAAATTCTGACATCAGGAACTTTAAATTTTTCTTACGATAAAAATATTATGTTACAATTGATACACATGAGAATTATATGTATTTTACGTGTAAATTGTAAAACAAACAGTATAAACCTTTCATCCAATTTAAGAATGAGGATTATAATATAACTAGTACCACCCCAACTATCTGTACACACCTTCCCAGTCCATTCCTTTGCCTTGCTCAGATGTAATTACTCTCTTGAAGTTTGCTGAGCTTTTAAACGAGGTTTTACCGCAAATGCATGTATTCTTCTTAGCTTTGCTTATTTTTGATTGTTATGAAAATGGTAAAATACTGTATGCAATTTTCTTTGACTTGCTTTATTTACTCAGCACTGTGTAAGATTTGTTCTTGTTATTGCCTATTATTGATTTCATTGCATTATATGGTCCGTAGAGTGACTGTATCATGACTTGTGTATCTGTTTTCTTGTTATTAGCTAGATATCTAGACAACCCCTTTTTATTTTGTTTGCATATTCTTGTGCATGTCTCCAATACGTCTATGTAAGAGCTTTTCTAGGGCAGTATATTTCAGACATTTATGATTGTGACCCATAGTAAGAAATATGTTTTCCATAATGATCAAGTACCCCACATACATAAGTAAATATACATAGACAAATGAGAGAAAAGTTTCACAAACACTGCTTATCTTTACTACATGGGACTCTATCTATTTTATTTTCTTCTGATTGATTTACAAACAGTGATACAATCTACTATATTGCTTTCTAGTCTTGCTAACCAGTTCTGTTTGAATAACACTGTTCTAAGTTAGTGATTCTCAAACTCTAGGACACATGAGAATCACTTGGAGAGTTAATAAACATAAGGATTCCTAGACCCCACTACAGAGATTCTTATTCAGTTGGTCTGGGGTGGGGCTTAAAAATCTGAATTTCTAATAAGCATCCAGGTAATACTAATGTTGTTGGCCTGCTGACCACATTCAGAGAACTGCTTTAGATTATACACCTGTAAATGAAATTGCAGGGTCATAAGGGCATTCACGTATTTAGCTTTTTGTTATTTTGTATAGTAGTTATAACAATTCAGAGTCTGGTATCAGCATGTGTAAAGAGATCCCATTGTTCTTGTTTTCTAGTCAGACTTAATCATCTATGCACATTTAATAGGCACATCAAATTTTATTTTATTATCTGATTTTGCATTTTAGTGATTAGTAATGAAGCTGAGCATGTATTTCAGTGGTCATTCATGTTTTTTCTTTTTAATCTGTGAAATGTTCATGTCTTCTGCTTATTTTTCTGTTTATTTGTTAGAGGTCCTTTTATATTCTGGAGATATGAATCTATTGTTGGTTATATTTACTGTTGATATCTTTTCCTAGTTTGCCCAGTTATTGGCTTTTTAACTTTATGGTATATTTTGTTATACAGAAATTCTTAATTTTAATAAGGTCAGATTTTTTTATGGTTAATTCTTTTTGTGTCCCATTTAATATGTTCTCCTATGCCCCAAGGTCATATAGATATTGTCCTGAATTTTTTTCTGACATGTTTTAGAAGTTTTGCCTAATGTTGAAATATTTTCAAACATCTGGAATTGATTTTATATATGGTATGAGGTAAGGGCCTAATTTAAATTTTTTTCCTATATAGAAAACCAGTTCCAGCACATTTTATTGAGTTGTCTACACTTTCCCCAATGATCTACCTTGTCAAACATCAGATTTTCATGTATTCGTGAGTCTGCTGGGAGGGGGTGAAATTCTGTTCCGTCGGTCAGTTTGTCGATCTCTGCAGCAATACCACACACTGTTGTAATTACTTTCATTTTTTAAGGAGGTTTGCTAGATGGTGTGATAAGTTCTGTTACATCATTCATTTTTCTTTATGTGAACTTTAGAATCAGTTTAAGTTCTCTGAAAAACGCTGTTGGGATTTGGATTGAAATTACACTGAATCTATGGATGATGAATATTCTTATCCATGAACCCAGTTTCTCTATCAGTTTATTTAGGCTGTCTTTAATGTATTTAAAGTGTTAAGAAATTTGTGATAAAGATCTACCTAGTTTTATGTTTTGTTTATTTCTAAGTACTTCATACTTTTAATTGCTATAATAAGTAGGATATTAAATGTTTCCTGTTTGTTGCTGATGTAGAAATATGCAGTCTACCTTAGCATACTGATATTATTTCTAACTACGTTACTAAACTTACTAATTCTGTATAGGTTCTTTTGTATTTCGGTGTGGACAGATATCTTGTATATGAATAATGACATCGTATTCTTTATTTTCAATTTTTCTATCCCTGTTTTTTTCTCTGTCATCTGTGGTCCTGAGTCAGTAGGAACACCAGTAAAAAAGTGATGTTGTTCCTGTTTATGAAAGGATTGATTCTAATAATTCAACATTTAGAATGTTGTTTCCATGTGATTTTGCTAGCTATTCTTGGTTAAGGAATTTATCTCCTAGTCCTGTTTTGTGGAGTTTTGTTTGTTTTCATTTTTTTTAAAATCATGGATGGATTTTGATTTTATCAGACAACTTTTTAGCATCTATTAAGATGAACAGATGGTTTTGTTCTCCTCTAATCTGTTGATGTGGTGCTTGACAAGCATTTTTGTCATGCTAAACTACTCTCGAATTCTTGGATTATATTCAATTTGGTCTTGCTCTATTAGGATTTTTCCCCTATCCAATTGGATTAATTGTGCTAATATTTAAAATGTTTGCATTTATAGTCTTCTGGAGTTAGATTGGTCTGTATGTTTCTTTTGCTTACTCTTCTTGGCAGTTGTGTTGCTTGGATAATATGAAACATAAATAAGTGTTTTCTCTTTTCTATCCTTTGGAAGAGTTTTTATAAGATTGAAATGATCTTTTCCTATAACTTGCTTCTAAAAACCCTGTGGATCTGATGTTTTCTTTGTAAGAAGATTTTAGACTACTTGTTTGATGTTAATAAAAAACTCTTCTTGAATTCTATTTTTTGGGAGATGGGGAGGGAGGTCAGTTTTGGTAAATCATATTTCCCTAAGAATATGCTTTCTCATTTGTTGGCACAAAATTATTGATAATATAAACTTACCTGTCTTATCTGTTCTGTACTTAAAGGTGTATTCCCCTTTTTTCCTTCCTATTGTTTACTTGCACTTTCTCTCCTTTGTCTTAATCAGTCTTCCATAGAGACTTGTGAATTTTATTAGTTCTTTCAAAGTTCTTTTAATTAGGCTTTGTTGACTATTTTTTAGGGGTTCGTTTTTTTTTTTTTTAAATCTTTATAGTCTTTTTGTTTTTTTTTGCTTGAGTTTATTACACTATTGTTTTCTCAAATTTTGTACTCAGTCTATTTTTTCAAATATAAGCATTAGAGACTAAAATTTTTCCCCCAAGTAATATTTCAACTACATTCTACAAAATTAATATGTAATATTTTCTTTATTACCCAATGTGATGAAATTTAAATTTTTCAGTTTAATTTTTTCTTTAGCTTGTGAACATTATTTAGAGGTGTGTCTTTACAATTCCAAATTTGTAGAGTTTTTTAAAATATGAAATGTTTTTAAATTTTAGCCTGATTGTATTACCATAATTACTTCTTGATTTCATTTTTCTTCTTCCTGAATAAATCCTGTGGAAGTTCTTTTACTAAAAGTCTACTATTAGTACACTCCCTCAATTTTGATTAATCTGTTAAAGTTTTGATTATTACTCCTGTTGTAAAAAGTGGTTTTGCTGGTTATGCAATTCTACATTGTCATATATTTCAATGCTGTGAGAACGTTTTTCTATTATTTTTGTGAAGCTTGCAGAAGCTGAACCTGCAGGGAGTCTTTGTGGCAGAGATACACACCACCCTTTTCAGGCCTGCTTGAAGGCCGTTTGCAGTGTGATTTGACGTTTTTCTATTATTTTTGTGAAGCCTGATGTCAGTCTGATTCAGGGTTATGTTAGTAGATGTTTAGCAGCTCCCGTTTGGGGGGGGGAATCATGATATTAACTATTTGCTTATGTCTGTGGTGTAAATTCTCTCACCATAGAATGTCAGTCATTGCAGAGTTGGGAAGAGCGTACAATTGTGGAGTATTTCCAACATCCTGACATAATGAAGATAAATAATCACTTTAAGAACACAGATAATAATGACATGTAATAAAATAATTAGAAAGTGATGAGTTTTGATTATCAATTACCTCTGCTTTTAACTTGTAATTTTATATTATTTTAAATAAATGGACTTGATTAATTTATACAATATATTTTTATTTATGCAGTGCATTTATTGTTTAAAAAATGGCTGACAAAATTTCTGAAAATTTAATAATTGGCTCTTGTGCAGCCTCTGTGAGCTGGCTACAGCACACCACTAGTTTACTTGTTCTTTTTTAAATAGGTGATCTCTTATTTCTTACTGCTTTTACAATCTTTTTTGACTTTAATGTTCTTTATTTTTAGTATAATCTGTCTGGAGTAAACTCATTTTAATTTATGTGCATATAATTAATTTTGTATTATACTTACTCTTTCCGTGGATTCATGACTTTTACCATATTTGGAGAGTTTTCAGCCATTTGTATCTTTGTGTTCTTTGTTTCTTGGTCTCTGATTAGAATTTGTTAGTTTTATTCTGTTCTCCATGTCTCTTAATAGCTTTTGTATTTTCCATTTAGCTTATAGTCAGTGCATATTCTGGCAGTTCATTCATATCTGTCTTCCAGTTCACTGATTCTTTTCAGCTCTGTTCAATCTGCCGTTTAACCGATACATTGAGATACTGATTCCTACAGTGATTTTTTTTTTTGGATTTCATTTCTTAAAGTCTTATTTGTTTCTTTTTAGTGTCCTGGTCATTCTTACTCATTTCTTATTGCTTGGTCACTTTTTGGATTTCAATGTTTTTCCTTTTTACACTTCACATATGTTTTATATTCTGCATCTGATGATTTCCATACCTGAGATCCTTAAAGCCCTTTTACTTCAGATCATGGTGTCTTGTTTGTGTTCATGAATGTTTTTAAATTGTGAGTTTATATTTGTTACAGGGGAACTTTGGGAATCCTGAGACCTGAATTCAGAGTACTTTCCCTGAACAGCAGATTTGTAAAGATTTCTGGGTTTCTGTGAGACTCTGAGGTTCAGGTATCCAAATATGCTGTAGTCCCAGGTTTGGTCTTGAGAACATAGGCACATAGTGCCCTTTGGGCAACCCGATCATTCATGCTTGATTGTAGTTCATAGTTCACATTTTAATTCCTTCCTTTTCTTTTCTCTTTTTTCCTATTTCTCTTTTATATAGTCTTGATTCTTGGAGTTTTCACTTATTTTTTTTAATAAGCTCAGCAATAAAGTGTTTTGTAATAATTATCTAATATCTGGTTGTATTGTAGTGAGAGCTCCCAAAGAGTTCACCATAGTGCCCAAATTAGAAGGGTTATTTTATCTTGAAACTATTGTATGTCTAACAGTTTCAGTAGTCTTTTGCTTGCATATGCTAGAGGCTCAATAAATACGTTTTATAAAACTATTGAGAGAAGATGACATGATAGTATAACCCTGATTATATTTTCTCATTGTTCATTTGTATCTCTCTTCAGCCTTTTTATTTATGTAACACGTTTATTGAATTTTTATGTGTCAGGCACTGTTTTTCATCTCATACTTCCAACCACTCTACTGTAATTAGTAGTATACATTGAGGATTGAAGATTCTCTGTGAATAGCAATTACTTATCAAGCCTCATTGTTAGAAATCCAGCTAGTACCAAAAGAGAAGGTTGGAATGATCTGGTCAATATATTTTTAAGCTTGTTTAAGAACACAGAAATTGTACAAGGCTAAATATACATAAACCTAGATAGAGAAGTGATATAATTATTACTTTGAGTTTCTAGTTTCAAACCACAAAGGTAAACAGAAGTTTGCTTGAAACTGCAGTCTTCTAAATATAACTTACTGTTAACAGTACTTAATTACAATTTAGAACTTAAGCCATAGCAAGTCTGGGAATAGTATGTAAATAGGAGGATTTTAAATGGGATTGGGTTCTGAAACAAAAATATTTTATAGCACATACGACATAGCTGAAACTAGTCATTTGAGAAAGGCATTTTAAAATTTTGTGTCTTTGGATTATTATTTTGTATAATATTGAATATTTTGTCAATTGATATTTTACATTTAAACTTCATATTTAAATGCAGATATAGTATTTCAGTATATTTTTAATGTTAAAGAAAATATTTATTGGGTTTACTTTTTTTTTTTGTCCTTTTTGAGACTGGCCGCACCAGCCAGTGAGCGCTGTGAGCAAACCGGTCATCCCTATGTAGGATCCAAACCCGCGCGCTCCCAGCGCCGCACTCTCCTGAGTGCGCCACGGGCTCGGCCCTATTGGGTTTACTTTTAAAGCTTTTGATGAGGCGGCTGGGAAATGAAAATTTTACTACTACTCATTCTGTACACTTCAGAACGGAAAGAAATTTTTTTCATATATTTCCATTTCTTAATTGTAAATATAATTTATAGGTTTTATTTTCATCATCTGTTAATAATGTAAATAAAATGTATAAAACTCAAAATGCAGTATAAGTATCAAGCTACATCTGTCTGTAGCTTGCTACTTGATTGTAGTTTGTTCAAAACAGTAAGATAAGATCACATTGAAACCACATCAGAAAGAAAATTGCAGTGTTTTTAAAACATAGGAAGATGCCATTCAGACATTTGAATAGTTTCTCTGTTTTTCTAGTGTAAAATTTATTTCACAAAATTTCTGAAGTGCAAATGGGTACATGAAAAGGGAGAAGATATAAAAGTACATTTGTGAGGTCAAAGAAATTTATTTTATATCAAAATAATGCATGTATGTGATTTAAAAGAATTAAATAGTAAAGGAAGGTGTTTAATCTTCCCCAACCTCCTTTCCACCTCCTAGAAGGAAAAACTTTTAACTGTTTCTGTTTTTAAATTTTAGGGTTATTGCCAAAATTTTCCAAACTACATGCTTATGCTGCTGTTTCTACATGAGAATCTAACCCACTTGCTCCATCTCCTTTTCCTCCACTATGACACCACTTTTAATTCTTCTCTTGGATGCCTTTATAACTTTTTAGATGTTGAATGTAGAACTCTAGTTCTTGTTTCATCAATGATGGACAATGTCTCTTGATTATCAACTTAGTAAATCTCAGGGCATCCTAAAATTTCTTTCCCCTCTTTGTTCTTGTTTCTACTTCCATGTCTATCATTCAAACATTTACGTTTACATTGTCAAGGTTGACAACGTTGTGTTATGTAATAAAAATGTTCAGTTTTCTGTGCTTGTCTATAGTAGTAGTGGTAGTAATCAAAGCATTTACATAGTTCCTAGTATGAGTCAGGCACATTACATTATATATGTATATTGTTTATACTACATATATACACACAGGTTCTTTACATATATTAAACTTATTTAATCGTCAAGTTGTCCTTAATGGTAGAAATAATATTATAGTAATATTATGGTCCTCATTTTACTGACAAAGAAGTTTAAGTCACTTAGCAAGTGGTGGAGCTGAATAGATTAATTTTAAAAGTTGAAAATCAGCGAACATTGTTTGTTATTATGACTAGGTAAAATGTTTATTCACAGCTAAGATGTTTCCTGTTATATTTTCTTTCTTGTATGGCCATTTATTTTTCTGGCTTTGAAAATTGTTGTATTTCTTTATTGCTGCCTTGTTTTTCTGCTGAATCTTTCAAATTCACTCTCTCCCAATTATGTCCTGTAAGGGGCCCTTATAGCATCCTCTAGTTTTCTTATACCTTTTTTGAGGTGATCATTTATTTGATTTGAACAGTATAAGTTTTTGTCATTTCAAATTATGCAGCACATTTTTACACTGACTTTGAAAACGTTTAATTGTGAGATAAGTGTTTTATAGTTTTATGGCACCTTTTGTAATAATTAGAGACATCATAGGTTCTGTCATTATAGGAGTTTACTTTCCAATATCACATAAGCTCTCTGAACACAACTCTATTAATAAGTCTGTAAAATTTAAAACATTTTTTTGGTAACAAAAGACTTAAATTTTTACCCACTTGAAATGTATACATGGTTTTGCTTTCTATGGTTTTAGTTACCTGTGATCAATTGCACTCTGAAAACATTTTGAGAGAGACACCACATTGATGTAACTTTTATTACATTATATTGTTTTAATTGTTCTATTTTATTACTAGTTATTGCTGTTAATTTCTTACTGTGCCTAATTTATAAATTAAACTATCATAGATGTGTATGTATGTATAGGAAAACACACAGTATATATAGGGTTTTGTACTATCTGTGGTTTCAGGCATCCACCAGGGGTCTTGGAATGTATCCCCATGAATAAGGGGGACTACTCTACAGGAAGAGCTTCTGATTTCATAATAAATTATTTGCCACCCACCAACAAATAATATGTTGCATCTCCTCTACTGGAACTGAATAGAACTTTATTTGTATAGTTCTGCCGAGACTATAGGCATGTCAGTGTTGTTCTGTTCAAGTCATTGAGCCTCTCCCCTTTTCTCCCGATCCTTCTTTTTTAAAGAATATTTTTTAATTGAAATGTACTGATTATACATATTTATGGGGTGCAGAGTTATATTCGGTACATGTATACAATGTGTAGTGATAAAATCAGGGTAGTTAGCAAATTCATTGAAAAAATGTATCACTTCTTTGTGATGAGAACGTTTAAGCTCCTCTCTTTTAGCCATTTGACAACGTACAATAGATAATTATTAATGGTATAGATACCTAGCACTACTGTACACAAATATAACTTATTTTTCCTATCTAGCTGTAATTTTATGTTCATTAACCAACTTCTCTTTATCCTCCTTCCCCCCTCATGTTTTCCACCTCTTGTAACCACAATTCTACTCTCAATTTCTAAAAGTTCAACTTATTATTATTATTTTTAGCTACTTACATATGTGTGAAAACATGCAGTATTTCTCTTTCTGTGCTTGGCTTATTTCACTAAACATAATTTTCTCCAAGATCATCCATACTGCTGTGAATGGCAGAATTTCATTCTATTTTATGGCTTAGTGTAGTACTCCATTGTGTATATATGCCATATTTACTTTATCCAATCATCCATCAATGGTTCCAAATCTTGGCTATTGTGAATAGAGCTGTGATAAACATCTATATTCTATTCTATATTGAGGGAGTGCCCCTTCCCACCCTGATAATCCTAGGTTAAGACCATTGGCATTGGAGTCAGGCTACCAGGGCTTGAACCTCAGTTCTGTCACTAACTATATATGTGTCTTTGGGCACATTAGTATTTTTGCCTCAGTTTCCTCACTTATAAAATGGGGCTAATAATAGCTCCTTCACATGATTGTTGAGTTAATAATTATAAAACGTCTACATCCAAGTCTAGAGTAATAAGCATTCAGCTGTTACCACTGCCACCACCATCACCATTGCTGTCACCAACACCATCACCACTGTCCCACAGTGTGGTAGGTAGTCCTCGAAGTGGCTTTTCTTTCTTCACCCTCTACCCACTCCAGCCTCTCTACCACATTGCTACCAGATGACCTTCCTAAAGTGATTGTTCATATTGATCTTCTCTTTAAAGTTTTCAAGTGGGTCTCCTTTGCTTCCTAGATGTAAGTGCTCTTCGTACCTGTAATTAATGCCAGTCTGCCCCAATAAAGAACTGGCAGAACTGATAGCCGGTTATGGCGTAGAGGAATCTATTATTCTTTTCTTAATTCTCTCCTTGAATGATCAGCATTGTCTTTTGATCCTCTTTTTTGTTACATGATTAACTGATAGGATGATTGCTGCATCTTTTGTCATTTGGGCAAAATCTAGACTTATCTGTATTCCTATATGTGTGGTTATGTCTGTACTGATTGACTATTGTACAGATCCAGGCGAATTGCAGAATTGAAGAATGTGGTTCTTTAGTTATGTAAAACTGTCTGTGGCTCTTTCCTGGTTGAAAGGGCTTTGGTGTTGTTATTTTTTCCCTGAGCCGTGGGGGTACATTATAACTTCTAACTTCCTGGTTGAATATCACTTTAAAAAAATGGGACAATATTATTAAAAAGTCAAAACAAGTAAGATCCTTCAAAGCATCGTGTCCCTTAACAACAGACCTTTCTTTTTCTTTGTTGTGTGTGTATAGATATTTCACGTTCTTTTTGTGCTGGCCACTTAGATTGTTATTGAATGAAAGACTCCTGTTGCTGTTCTTAAGTGCTGTTTCTCTTCCCCTTGTGCCATGGTGTTTTAGTCCCTACGCATTGACTGATACAGTGTTAAATTTTGGGTCTTATTGGCTGTCTTTAGCCTTCGTGTTTAAATAAGTTTTCATTCTCTCTTTTTAAAAATTTTATTAATTCTACCAATTGTTGAAATGTTTTCTGCTTCAAGTTTTTCTTAAATTTTAAATACTTTTTGTTTTATGTAAGTTAGCTTTTTAAATTGTTTATGTTGTTTCGTGTGCTTAACCTTGAATTCCACATTGTTTAATTATAACAACAACACTCATGCTTTCTTTTGGGGGCACTTAGCTGATATTTTTTGGCCCATACCTTTATTTTAACATTTCTCAACCATTTGATTTTTTTTTTTTTTTTTTTTTTTTTAAACCTTTAAGGGG
>NW_007727924.1:88418-123660 GCF_000696425.1 Galeopterus variegatus | reverse complement strand
TTTTTTTTTTTTTTTTTTTTTTTTGTAAACCTGTAAGGGGATTGTAACCCTTGGCTTGGTGTCGCCCGCACCGCGCTCAGCCAGTGAGCACACCGGCCAGTCCTATATAGGATCCGAACCCGCGGCGGGGAGCGTCGCTGCGCTCCCAGCGCTGCACTCTCCCAAGTGTGCCACAGGCTCGGCCCTGATTTTAAGTGTTTCTTGCAAACAGTCTATATCTGACCTTTGTCTTTTTAGCCTAGTCTGACAGTCTGTCTTCCAGAGGAAGAATTCAGCTTTCTCATTTTTATGCTAAGTGATACTTGATTTTGTTACTTTCTTTTTACTTTGTTTATTATTCATACTTGTGATTTTTTTCCATTTTTCTTAGTTTTGCTTATATTTTCAAGTTGATATTCATTTTCCATTTGTTTATGTGGCACTTCTGCATTTTTCCATTTCGTTACTGGCTACCATCCCTTTCAATTACTCATAATCTAATTTTTCATCCACTTTAATGTGAAAAAAGATACCAACATTTTTCCTCACCTTGACACTAATCCTCTCCTCTTTCATTTCTAAATTTCCTTAGAGATAACTTAGTTTTTTAGGTTCAGATTTTTGTTAGACTTTTCTGTGTTGAGCATTTATATTGCATATTTATAGAGTTTATATTCATTTAGGTTTAATTCTGTATAGAGTATAATATACGTTGCACCCCTGTTTCTTGCTCTTGCTATCTTCCCACACTCAAAAGGTCTCTTTTGTATTTAGTTTGTCTGGCTAGGCCAAGGCCTGAAATCCTGCTCACAGTGCCAGTCGTCTAGCTACACGACCACGCCAGTTGTCGGGCTCTTTTACCTGCCAGTAATCCTGCACCGACTAGGCCGATTGTGGCACTAGGGTTGGGTCTGGAGCTCCCAGACCCCTCAAGCCCGTTCACAGACTGGGTCCCCAGATCCCACACACGCCAGGCTGGGTCTCCAAACCCCACACACACCGGCTGGGTCACCAGACCCTTTACACACGAGCTAGGTAACTGGCCAGAAGGGTCCTTGGAAATGGGTCTGGAGCTCCCAGACCCCTCAAGCCCGTTCACAGACTGGGTCCCCAGATCCCACACATGCCAGGCTGGGTCTCCAAACCCCACACACACCGGCTGGGTCACCAGACCCCTTACACACGAGCTAGGTAACTGGCCAGAAGGGTCCTTGGAAACCATAGGTTTGGAAAAGCATGGAAAAGATGCCCACCCGCCTGCTTCACTAAAACTCTTCTCTCTTCTCTCTCTAAAGAACACAAGAACTGCAACAAAACTAAAAAAGATACATTGACGCTCATGCGCACTAAACACACACACACACACACACAAACACACACACACACTCACAGAGCTTACAATGGATGTGCTAAACCACACCCAGCTTAGTTAGAATCTCTTCTCATGTCCTTTCCTTAGGTAGGTCAGTGGGCGATGTGTTCTTTGAATCCTTACGTTTTAGCAGGAACTTCTTTCACACTGACTGTGTGTGTAGGATGTTTGGATTGTACTTCTTTTTCTCCCAGCCGTCTGGATGTTATTGTTCTTTCTTCTATATTTTCATGTTACAAATGAGAAGTACAATGTTAATTTGATTCTTTTTCAGTTTTAAGTAATTATTCTTTCTGGTAACATCTCAGGTTTGTTTTTTGTTTTTTTTTTAATCCTTGAAGTTTAGTCATTCTAACTCGATGTTCCTGGGTGTGTGTCTTCTCGTTAATCTTGTCTAGATCTTGGAGAACTCTTTAGGGTGCGATTCATTCGTCCTTTTTTTAGTTCACGGAAACTTTCTTTTATGTTACTTTAATTATTGCCTCTTCCATCTCTTCTGTTTCCTTTTTCTGTACACTGTTCTAAAATTCTTCCTGTGGCTGGTATGTTAGGTTGCCTTGATGTGTTCAAGTTTCTTCTCTTTTCCCTTTATAATTTTTATCTCTTTGAAATGTTACTTTATGCTTTGAGATTTCTTCCAGTTGATCTTCATACTGCCAGTTAGAGTCTATCCTCTCTTTTACCTACTGAATTAATCAGCTTGGGAATTTTAATTTTAATTTAATTAAAATTTTTTTTCTAGGAATTATTTTTTGTACTTAATCAAGACTATTTGGTTTTCCTTATGTAGTCATACTGTTTTTGACCTCAGTATTACATCTGTCTCCTCCAGAAGATCTGTTCTACTCTCTCCTAGTTCCTCCTCCCTTAGGTATGTTATATGTATGTGCGCTGACGTTCAATTTGAGCTGTTGCGGGACCCTTGGCTGTTTTAAGTGATGAAACATCCAGGCATCTCAGCCTGCACCGTAGCAGCAGGCATGTTGTCTTCTCGTATGCACACCTGGAGGACTCTGTGTCTTCCTCCTCATATTCCCCAGGCCAGGAATAGAGTGGACTCTCCCTCCTTTTGGGTGCCTCCTGTGTGCCTTTGAGACTAGGGAGGCTGGCCACACTTTTGCAGTTATCTGTGTGCAGAACTTTTCCGGGTCTAGCTTGCAGCCCAGAGCAGAGCAAATCCTGTACTAGCCCTTTCTCTCGAGATGCCCATAAGCCTATGGCAACATTCTTCAGGCCCCACTGCCTGATCGCCCCAGAGCTGACTAGTTCAAGAAAGGTAAAGGGGGTTGGATTTGGGATTGAAGTAGGGAAAGGTAAATCGAAATCAAGGCTTATTTTTGCCACAGAATCCTATGTTTGCATATGTTATTCATAGCCTCAGATAGTATCACCCCCCTGCATCATTTGTCATGTGCTTAATTATAGCAGAGACTTTTATTTGGAAGCCTATCTTTAACAGTCGTGGTTTTCCCTCTTGAACTCTACTACAGTTTTTAGGAAGTATCCTTCTAAAATGCAGTTTGGACAAATAAACTCTTCTAGGAGAGTTTATTGGTTTTGACAGATAAAATTCCTCTGGGAGAGTTTATTTGTCCATATGCAAATTTAATTGAAAAAATGTGATCGATCTGAAAATCTTGCACAATGCAGAAGCCAGTTAAAGTAGGACAGAGACCAAAAATAAGAGGGTAGCTAGAGGGACAGGAGCTGAGAATCAGCTTTTTCAGTGGTACTGGGAAGAAGACATGAAAATAATATGGAAATTAAAAGCCACTTATCATCAGAAAACCATATTCTGGCCAGTAGTTACACCCTGTTCTTAAGCCATCTACTAAAGTTGCTGTCAAGTAGTATTAGAAGAGATTATATATCCGAGAGATCCATTATGTTCCAGAAAATTAAAACAAGGATGTATTCAGTAGTGCCTGAATGGAAGAAAGAAAATATTGTACTCTATATTCATAGGTTGTAAAGTTAGTACAAATACATGTATATTTATGTTTAAACAGTCATTTGCCTTAAACATTTGAGATTTGAATTATGCACACACGCACTCCCTGGTTGGATTGCTTGGTATTCAGTTTGTCCTAATCAGCCTCAGGCAAAAAGAATTTGAATTATACAGCATGTGTAAACTTCACATTGAATGGTAATTAGTGTGTGCTGCTCAGTGACACTTAATGTTGAGGTTAATGGTTCAGTAAAAATTTTAAAAAGCCAGTGGCTAGATCCCCTATATATATGGGATGATAGGTAGGCTAAGAATCAGTGAAAGCCTTTATTCTGGGTCAGTAGCAATTTAATGCCTGATTGTGTATCTAAGCCAGTGTTTTACATTTATTACATGGATGAATATGGAGTTTGATGACATATATCTGAACTTTGCCTGTTATCACAGGCTGGGGCCCCAAAAATGCCTGCTCTTGTATAATAGAAACTGTTCTCTCTCTCTCTTTCTCTCTTTCCTTTTTCTTATTTTCCAAATGTTATCTGTCTAGAACGTTGTTATGGAAGTGTTTGTCCCCTTAACTTTGGATTCTCCTAGCTTAAAGGTTTTTGAGGTGGTAATTACAAAAAGGAAGGAACAGGAATGGTCAGGTCACTTGTTTGTACCAAGATGTGTTGAGTGGGTGAAAAGTAGGTAACAGTAGACATAAATACCTAGGCCAATATGGGGAGTAAAAAGTTACATTTCTGGAGTTTTGTACCTCGCATTATATGCACGTAAGTAAAACAAGAACTTTAACTTTCTGTGACACAAGGAGCTCTGTCAGATACCACTGTATACCTAATGTTAGAATTCCAGTTTGTTCTACACAAAGATTTTAAAAATAAGTCATGGAAAGACCCCTAGAGAAGTCCATTTTTCTCTTTTTTTCCCCCCGGGTGCCAGAATGTTACTGTTTTTCTAATGCTTAACATTAGAAATATGTTGGTAGGTTAAAAATCATGTGTTTTAAAAAGTTACATATGGAGCCGAGCCCGTGGCGCACTCGTGAGAGTGCGGCGCTGGGAGCGCAGCAGCACTCTCGCCGCGGGTTCGGATCCTATATAGGGATGGCCAGTGTTGGCTGAGCGCGGTGCAGCCGGTCACAAAAAGGACAAAAAAATTTAAAAAAAAAGTTACATATGTAAAAATGTGTGTAATACTACAAATAGGTTGAATATTAAATAGCAATGCTTGTGTGTTCTAGAGCCATAGTTAGAATACTTATTACAAATTGCCAAAATTCAGTGACTCAACAAATCATTTTAAAAAACCTCAAGGATATTAGATTTCAAAATGTTCTTCCTTAATTTAGTTTGTCCATTATACTTTATTTTAATTATTCATAGTATTGCTTAACATGCCAGGAAATATCTTGTAATAGAATTTATAAAATAATGAAGTTTCAGTAATATGCATTCTATCTTTAGCATTCTGCTTTTAAATCTCAGATTAAGATGTTTTGTAAGGAATTATCTAGTTTGATGTATAAAAGCATGTCTTTGCTTAGTAACTTTATCCATTTTAGAATTTTGAAAGCAAATGCTCAGTTGAGTAAATAAATGGAATAATTTGGTATACGTCATTTTATTGTTGTTGAGCAAATATGACAAAAAATTTTGTAAAGGACAAAAATACATATTCCCACTAACAAAAACAATAATTTTTTATTTTAGGTATTAATTTCTGATGTACATATACACATGCTTTCTTTTTTTCTTTTTTATAGACCCAATTGTTCATTTTAGTGAAAAGCATAGCCCCTGCCTACTGTCTTTTCTGTATCGTGCTAGACATTTAAGAAATATAGGATTGGTTTACATATCATTGTGCTTTATTGAGTGGGTGAGTTAGAGATGAAAGATAATAAGCAAGCCTGAAGATGTAAATCCTGGTTGAACATTTGGACATCTATTTGTCTTTGGCTCCATTAGAGGTGGAAATAAGCAAGACTGCCTACTGTCTTTTCTGTATCGTGCTAGACATTTAAGAAATATAGGATTGGTTTACATATTATTGTGCTTTATTGAGTGGGTGAGTTAGAGATGAAAGATAATAAGCAAGCCTGAAGATGTGAATCCTGGTTGAACATTTGGACATCTATTTGTCTTTGGCTCCATTAGAGGTGGAAGTAAGCAAGAAAGAGCTCTTTTAGTATTGGTGTAGATTTTTGCATGTCCAGGATCTTCTTCTGTTTCTTATTCTTACTATTAATGGCAGAGGTTCACAAACATGATAAGTATGGACTTAGATTTTGTTCCTAAACAGAAAGATTATATATACTCAGGTATTTATATGACTGAAAAAACTGATGACATTTAAAATGAAATGGGCAACAGTTAGCTCTTTTCTTATGATTACACAACAATAATTGCTAAAGACTTTTCAGTGTGTTTGATGGTTAGGTGAAATCCTTGTTCTGTTAGATTCCTTTTTTTTTTTTCCATAGTGGGTTGGAGACACATTCCTTAACTGATGATATTTTGTCCAGTATAAAAATAATCGCTTTTTATCTCAAATTGAGAATTATTTCATTTCTTTTTTGGAGTCTTATGATTCTTTATATTACAGAACCGTTTAAAATTTTATATAATCTGAACTCACCATGTGACCCTTGGCTATTTTTCTTCCTCGTTCTCAATCTTGTGCTGCAGCTTGTTGCTGTTCCCTAAATACAATCTGTGCTTTTGCTCTGTTATTGTTTTAGTTTTTTCCAGTCCCTGGTCTCTAAGTACCTTTTCATTCTTTTCTTTTTAGTAATTACCTGCTTATCCTCCAAGACCTGACCTAATTCTCGATAGGTGTTGTTATTTCTCGATAAATTTCTGAATTATTCTTCTCCATATGCTCCCAACAGAATTAAATAGTCCCCTTCTTTTGGTTGTTATAGCACTTTTTAGGTGGCTCTTCTAACAGCTGTCAAGTCATAGATATGTCATAGTTATTAGGAGTGGGGGCCATGTGGTATCTATCTTGTATCATCTAGAACAAGCATTTAGTTAACATGTGTTGAATTGAAATGTTTTAAAACTTTGAATGATTAAGAAAACAGCTTGCCACATTAAATTTTTTGATAATAGTAACCCTCTCTCATTATGTTTCTTGCATGCACTACTCCCCCCTGTTATATTGTGGTTGTCTGGTTTATATTAAAATATTTTTGGCATTTTAGAGATAGCTTGAGAGCAATCAAAAAAGGATCATTTATGTAGATCGAGCTCAAGGAAATTGGCTTTTAGTTTTGAGAGTTTCATTTTCTTCTCCCTTTTTGCAGGACCCTAACAGGAGTATTCATACCAGCAGCAGCAGCAGCAGCAGCAGTAGCAGCAGCAGCAGTAGTACCAGTTTTTCAAAGCCTCACAAATTAATGAAGGAGCACAAGGAAAAACCTTCTAAAGACTCCAGAGAACATAAAAGTGCCTTCAAAGAACCTTCCAGGGATCACAACAAATCTTCCAAAGAATCCTCTAAGAAACCCAAAGAAAATAAACCACTGAAAGAAGAGAAAATAGTCCCTAAGATGGCCTTCAAGGAACCTAAACCCATGTCAAAAGAGCCAAAACCAGACAGTAACTTACTCACCATCACCAGTGGACAGCAAAATAAGAAGGCTCCTAGTAAAAGGCCCCCCATTTCAGATTCCGAAGAACTCTCAGCCAAAAAAAGGAAAAAGAGTAGCTCAGAGGCTCTATTTAAAAGTTTTTCTAGTGCGCCACCGCTGATACTCACTTGTTCTGCTGACAAGAAACAGATAAAAGATAAATCTCATGTCAAGATGGGAAAGGTCAAAATTGAAAGTGAAACATCAGAGAAGAAGAAATCAACTTTACCGCCATTTGATGATATTGTGGATCCCAATGATTCAGATGTGGAGGAGAATATGTCCTCTAAATCTGATGTGAGTAATCGTATTGGCTTCCCTCCTTTCCCTGACTGGTTTCCAGATTTTATTTCAGATAGCTTTATAATAAGGAATGAGGGAAGAAAATGAATGCTTGAACCGTAAATGCCGAACCATAAAATGGAAGCATGGAAGTAGGTGTGGCCTAGATATGAATTCCTGTGACTAATGGGAAGAAAGAAATTAAATAATATTAAGGAATGCAGATTTTTAGGATGTCATTTAAATGTTTAAAGGAAAGGTATATTCTATCATATAAAAATGGGTCATTTGAATAGCAGCAGAAAATTTAGGTGCTCATTAAAGCTTCGTTACTATGCTTTTCAATGATTAATAATTTAGGAAGATGAGAAGAATACTATAAAACTTGAATACAAGGGAAAATAAATTTAAAAGAGAAACAGACAATATTGGGGTGCAACTATGATATTGATCTTTTGATCATTGGAATGAAGTAATTTATTTATATAGATGGAAAGTTGATAATAGTATTTTATAAATAGCTTTATTGAGGCAATATTGATGTAACAATATACTACATGTATTTAAAATTTATAATTTGATAAAACGTGACATATATACCATAAACCGGTGTCGGTATTTTGAAAATGAAATATTTAATTTTTTTTTCTTCATTTTGTATAGCCACTCATTTGGAAGGGGTAGGATATGTGATCTTCACTACAAGTTTTTGATGAAGGATAGCATTATCCTTTGGTGGATGCCTGAAGGAGCATGTGACCATCTAATATCCCCAAAAGATGTTATCTGATGTTGGGATTTAAATTTATAATGACAGATTTTCAGAATTGGAAGGGATTATCAGTTTATCTATTCTAACCTCTTAGCAACATAAGAAATCTTACACTGACCGTGACAGAGCTGTTAGTAACTCAAAGGGTATTTGATTCTATTTTTGAAGTATAAACATTATTTACTATGAAGTTCTCTTCTCTTCACTTTTCCTTTTTGTCTGATTTTGGCCTTAGTTACTTATCAGTGATTATCCATCCCAGTAGTCTCCTTACTTTGGCTTGTTATGTCTAGACGATGATCAAGGAAGATGTCTGGCTAAAAATTGCTGGTAATTTTTGAAATCTTTTCTTTCTGTCCTGTGGGCTTGCCCCCAGATGTGCCTAGTTTACATGCTGGTAAAAGGTAGGAAGCCTTAGTAGCAAATTCCCTTCTTTGAGTTTGCACTGATCTGAGTTGAAAGCTAGCCAGGGTCAGGACATGGTGCCAATACAGATTCCCACTGGTCCACGGACACCACCTTTCCCCTACTCTCATAGGTAATACCAAAATTTTAAAAGAAGGCCAGATTAGGAGCAGAGTAGCATAAAATACTGGAGACTGGGTAATTTGTTACAGTGTTTGTTAAAGGCTTTCTACTTATAGTCTGTAAAATGGAGATGAGAGTTGAATGGATTTGTTTCATTATCTCAAGTTTTAATTTTTCCTTCTTTGATTCTTCTCTTAACTTGAAACTTTTTCTTAATGCAGATGTTACTTGGAACTTTTTCGTATGTTTGGCTTTTGTTTCTTATGGCCCTGAAATGCTGTTGGGGTGTGATTAGTCTATCAAAATTGTCAAGTTTAGCAACTTTGTCTTCCTGACATGTTGTGATTCTTCTAGAACAGAAGTTTTCAAATTGTGGGTTGTGATTCACTGGCGAGCTATGAAATCAATTTAGCATATCGTCACCAGCATTAAAAAAGAATCAGAATACATGGTAATTAGTATGGGTAAATAATGGTTTGTGAAAATTTTATTTCAGAGATGGTATGTGTGTTTCTTATAGTGGTCAGAATTTTGAAAGGCACCTTTTCAGAATGTTTGCTCATTTGTGAGAAGACTAAATGGCATTCATAAAGCACTATTAAATGTTCTTTCTACATGAAACTATCACAGATGGTCTTTCTCTTTAAGCAATTCTGTTTACTCTTTTTTGTTTGCCTCTTGCTCCCACTGTTTTATATATGATTTATAAAGTATGCTTTTATTTTAATAAAATTCTTGTTCAACTCGGTGTATTTTTCCAAAGCAACGCCTTGAAAAATTTTGTGGAATGAATTGAAATGAATTGGAATTCCTTACAGTAGGTAATAAATTTTCAAAATGATGCATGACATATTAAAGCCACAAATCCAGTGGTACATGAGTTTTTGTAAGGTATTGTGCATTGCATTGCAGAGAAAACCTGTGAAGACTTTCGGGTGTCATGTGGGTATAAAACCCAACAATTGTACTTTACTTATTAGTCTTCTAGTAACAGTAATGTTTTTATTGTTGCTGCTCTTGGTTTAATTCTTTAAGTGTAGGTGATGTAACAGAAGAGAACTGACAAAAGTGTTGCTATGTAAGCCATGTGCAAAGGAGGATAAGTGTGTGCTAAAATTGTTTATCCAGTAGTAAAGATACCCTTTGGACTGTCTTCTACCTGGCGTCCCTCCTGTGGTCAAGACAGAAGGAGCAGGAGGCAATTTTAATGGCGAGCATTAAGCAACACGTAGCCTCCCTTGGCCAGTAACAGATTTTGTAGCTTAGGGCTGGCTCAACTTCAGGGGTTGCTGTGTACATTGTCCTGTTGTAGATGTGTCTGCCTCTGAGTAAGTGTGATCAGATGACCTGATCTCTCTAAGGTCCTTTCCAGCTTCATTATTTGAATATGAGCCCGATTAATGTTTATTTGTGGGGGATGGGGTGGTGGGTAATTTTGGACATAGCAGGCAGAGATCATGGACTTTGGACAGAAGAAAGACACAAAAAGAAATCAGAAGAGTTTGAAGAATTAGGACGGCTGGGAGAAATGATTATTCACCTGGTATGTCTGTAAAGAAAACATCTTGCCTGAGTATGTTGCCTGAGGTTTGTTACAGTTGAAAGGAAGCATGTGTTAAAGAAGCTTTTCCACAGTTAAGTTAGATTCAGGTTTTATATAAAAATAAAAATCAGTACTATTGAGATGGATTAGGAAGCTTAGATTGCTGATTTATGTGGTTCTTTTTGGTCAGATTTTATATATTTTGTGTATGGGAAGAGAGAAGAGATGGACACCCATGATTTGCATGCCTGCATGCTTTTTAAAGGATCACTTATATGTTGATAAGTGGTAGGTAGGTATGTGGGTAATTAGGATTCTGCAGTCTGGTGTCAGATGGGCTGTGTTTTGAATCCCAGTGCCTCCTGTGATCACAGGCAAATGATTTTCATGTTTCTTCATGTTTCTTAGTTTCCTTTTTTGTAAAATGGAGATCATATGGTATGTACTTTGTAGGATTATTGTGAAAATTAAATAAGTCAATCCAGGTAATGCAATGAACACACTAATCAAAAAATATATATATTAGCCATAATATTAGTTATGTATGACTTGGCTTCTGCAAACCTTTATAACCTGTAGCTTTGAAAGAGATTGATATTCAAAAACACTGTTGCTGAACTCTAGTGTCCTTTTTCAAGTATGTAGGTTTATATGCTTTAAGGGGTGGGAAAGTACTTGGAATATGTCACTTTGCTCTGAATTTTGTTTTAAGGAGATATATGGCCTTGATATTTTATGCATTTGTTATGTAGTAACTGTAAAAATATAGGACCAAGAGTCTAAGTTTTAAACTAGAAGTTAAGCCAAAGTTTCCCAAGATCTTTTAGTTTTTTAATTAAATGAGATAAAGTACAGGAACACACCTAGCACTGCACGAGGTAGGCACTTGGTATTTTTTTTTAAATTGCTATTTCTGTTAACACATCCCAAGGAATGATTTATCTTTGCGTTAAATAACCCAAAGAGTAATTTTAAATACATTTTGTGATTTTTGAAATATTTCTCATCTTATAAGGAAATCTGATATATATATTATCACATGAAATTCTGTCAATAATTTTCCCCTACAGAAGTGGCGGGGTGGGGCGGCGGGGAGAGGTATAGAGGATAGGGTAGGTAGGGTAGGGAGGCAGAAGGACTATTTTTATAATGGGTGAGCATTTGACAAATACAGAAAGCATGATAAGGGAATGTTTTTGTTAATAATATTTTATATTCAAGAACCTAGGTAATTCCCATTAGAGTAAAATGGTTCTTGGTTTAGGAGTTCATCTCATTGGGGACATAGTGGTGTACTAACTCTTTAGTGATAAGTGGCTTTTCTTACTGGTGACTGAATACTAATTAGCAGCTGGAAAGAGTGAGGGTCTGAGTGTATCAGCATCAACTAAAAGTTTATAACTTTATTGACCTGTTTTTATTGACCTGTTTAAACTTTAATTGATAATAAAAAAGAACTGAAACATTTTTCACCCATTCTGCAATTCCCCAGTTTTCATTTGTCTTTGTTTTTCATATAACTCTGCTTCTAAAGACAAATCTATGGAATTGATTTTTTTGTGTGTGATATGAAAAAGTTCGGTATTCATAGCAGAGACGGAGGGAAAAAAACCAGTAAATGAAAACTGAGATAGCCATTTATGATTAGGTTCAGTTTTGATAGTAATTTCTTTATCATTGTCTTCCTTTTTTTCCTCTTCCAAATCTATGGAATTGATTTTTTTGTGTGTGATATGAAAAAGTTCGGTATTCATAGCAGAGATGGAGGAAAAAAAACCAGTAAATGAAAACTGAGATAGCCATTTATGATTAGGTTCAGTTTTGATAGTAATTTCTTTATCATTGTCTTCCTTTTTTTCCTCTTTGCTTTGTAGATTTAATCATAATTTAAAAGTGAGGAAATTAAAAGTTTATTTTTCCTTGAAAATAGGCGAATTATATTTGCAGGTTAAAGTATGTACCATTTACCAATGGGAGAAATGAGATTTCCATCATGTCTTTTGATAGGTTTGGCTTACCAAAGTGTTTTCTTGGATAAAATCTTCTTGAAGGAGAAAAGCAAAATCTCATCAGATGATAGCATTTTTCCCAAGGGTGAATGGTGGTTCAGAAACAGGATAAATACTTTAAACCACCTTAGCAGAAGTTTCTTTCAAAAGAAGAAAAGGAAGGAGAAGGAAAAAGAAACTTCCCTTCTTTTGTTGTCCCTCATTTCCTCCCGCTCCACCCTGTTCATTGCCCTGCTTCAACTGTCTGGAGCTGGCAGTAAACGTCCTGCTGTTGAAGCATTGGCCGTAGATTTTTATATGATGGAAGTTTGTTGCAGTCAGAGAAAAAGGTCTTTATTGTGTTTTCAAAGTGGCTTTTTAATGACTTGTAATTCCAACCCAGGCAAGAGCTGTAAAGTCTGTGTGTATGGTGAGCAAGCAGCTGGAAGGCCACTCATTAAAGGACTGCCCTTGCTCTGCAGGGGGGTACTCTCATTTGGGGCTCTTGTTTTCTGAAGTGTTTTATAACTGGAGGTAAAAATACCTGAAGGGTTGCGATTCTTCCTCTGGTAGATTCAGCTCAATGTGGAATATTAATTCAAACAAATGGAAGAAAGTTAACTTTGTTGGACATGTGGAGATATTTTACCTGTTCCTGTTTTCTAATGCTTTTTTGCTTGTGTTCTAATGCTTTTTTGCTTGTTTTCTGTGTTGGACGTGATTAAATTGAAAAGGATACATTCTTGCCAACCAGCAGTTCATTTATTCATCCATATTCCTGGCTTATTCCAGAAAAGGATTTGAAGCAGTTAAAAGAGAGATTAAAAAAAAAAAAAACCTGAGGCCTGTTCTCTTCCTTGTTTTGGCACATACTGAGCCCAGTGTGGTATCTCAGTTTTTAAATTAAATAATTCCTTAGAAGCCCGTGGGTAGCAGAGGTTGTGAACAGACAGGGGCTCTACCATTGTAGACCTGGGTGTCATCAAAAACCACCAAAACTCAGCATTTTCACTCACATGTATTGAGCAAGTATGTCTTTCAGTAAATTCCATGAGCCTTCTTCAAGAGAGCTGCGTCTCCTATACCGTGAATTATTATTTCTTACTTTAGTGCCCAAGTTTTTATGTAATTGTCCCTTCTGTCATCGTTAGATACAAAGTCAAAGATGTGACTCAACATGGTCTTTTCAAGACTAGATTTACCATACTGGAGGGATGCCTCATAGCTATAGTTAAACTTTTCCTAAGTGCTTACTATGTGCCAGTCACCCTTCTAAGCACTTGACGTGTTTTAACTCATTTAACTGTCAACACAACTCTATAAAATAGGTATTATTATTATCATCATTTTATAGATGAGGAAACTGAAGCTCAGAAGTTAAGAAATTTGCCCAAGGCTGCCATGTTTAAAAGTGGTGGAGCCAGGATTTGAATGACTAGGTATGGAGTGTACTTAAGGGGAGGGTGGTGCGAAGCAAATCTTATTTTTTCATGGATTCATATTAAAATTGCACAGATGTGCTTCATGAAATTGGCATCACTGTTGTGAAAGCCTTGGGAATCTCGTACTATTGTGTCACTTATTAATCATATTTCTTTGACCTCTTGGTCTGGGCTTTACCAGTAGCTTTCATGAGGTGACAGGTTGTCCTCAGATTTTTTCCCTCTTGGTTTTGCATGGGAATTTATGTTTAACAGAGCTGAGCTGCAGTATCAAGCTTTCCCAGAAGGTGCCACCAAATAACAAATGGTGTCCTCCAGTTTGGAGACTCCTTTTTGAATCTTCTAGTTATATTTTGTAAATACATTTAATAGTCTCTCTAAGTTACTCAAAATATAGTCTGTGCTTTCTTTGAATTAGGAAACAAGGTAATGGCGTGGGTAGAGGGTGGCTTTCTTTTGGTGTCCATGTAATTAGTATTTACTAAGTTTGAGAAATTGTTCTAAGTGGGTAACAATTTATGACTGTATACTCTCAAGGCAGTGTCAAGGTCCACACAGAAAAATCACCTCCAAGAGGCTTCTTTAGATCATTAAAGGTGACTGCACAATGAGATGTTCCCAGATAAAATCAAAGATCCTACTTTAGGCAGGAAAAATTGAAAAGCATTTACTAAAGTGTTTGGGGACAACAGTTTTACCTTTAAATTCTTAAAACATAGAGGATGGGGATGTGGGGGGCCTGGGGTAGGCAGAAATATTCAGAATCTGTGACACAGAAAAGGAAATTTCCTGGCCTTTCTTGGTCACAGGAAGAAAATGTATGCATGGGACCCTCAGATATTACTTTAAATAAATAGAGAGAGAGAGAAGGAAAGAAATAAATTACTGGAGTGCCCTTGTTTGGGGCCTCAGTGCTTTTAGAATCATAGTACTGTTTTTAAAAAATTAAATTTCTGTCCCTTGCTTTATTATGTGGCTCTTTTATTTTTTCTAAGTATGATAAACCATCATGTCATTTTGAGGTATTAAAAACATTTTCTTCTAAGCATGTTTAATTGTGATATTCTTTAATTAGTGATGTTCAATAACACTTAAAAATATGTATGTGGTAGGTACTCCTAAATACAAGCAGTGTATTAGGTGGTACGGATAGTACAAAACTAGAATTTAAGTTGGACTTTGAAGGAAAGAGGGATAAATTAGTGGAGATGAAGGTGTGAGGTTGGTAGGAGAGGCCGTTCTTGATAGGAGGAAACAACTTGAAAAAAAATAGTTGGTGGCAATTGTACACAGTCTGCGCTGTCCTCACTAAAAATGAAGGGAGATCTTGTAAATAAATTCCTGCAGTTAATTTATCACAGTGGTTTATTGGGAATGAAGGAAGCCTTATTGAACTTCCACTCCATACTAGTCATGCTCTGAATACTTTTACTCTATATCCTATTATTTAATTCATACAATAATGAGATAGCTTTTGTTCTCATCTTATAGACATGGAAGTGGCAGAGCCAGAATTCAAATCCAGGTCTGATAGTGCCAAAACTCATGCTTTTTGTACCTTTCCGCTGATTAAACCTTATTGAGCGAGAAATCACATCAAATTAAAACCACTATGATACTGATTAGACCTTTCTGAGGAAAAAAAAAATTAGTAGTGTTAGCTGTCCCACCATCTGGCTTCCTCTGACCCTCTGGTAGTGGTGCCACAGTTCAGCAAAAGGGGAAGAATAAGAAATACAGTGTAGCCACAATATTTGGATACTTGGCTATGAATAGTGGATGCAAGGAGAATCAGCCATGATTTCTGAAATGCTGATTGACTCCTGCTTCTATACCTCTATCATTTTCTAAGAAGCAGAATTGCAGAAAATAGTGAAAAGCTGTGGTACTTAGAGTCTCTCCAAGGGAACTTTTCACCAATGTGCTATCTTGTTAGGTTATTTCATATACCTCCTTCTAGGGGCAAGGACATGGCTAGTGTTATTGTGAGGGCTCCCATTTATTGTACTGTATTATCTAACGGTTGTACTCATGAAGGATCTAAAGAAAGAACGTAGGGCTCCCTTGTTCTGGAACATAGCCATAGCTGGCTAATAAATTATCTTTGTGGGCTCAGGAGAGGTGGTTCAGGAAATGTGGCCAAGCACATAAACTAGGAATCAAAAGAATAGACAGGTTCAGCTTACTAGTGGTGAACTATAAAATGTGGATTTTAATGATAATACACACCTCATAAGATTATAGATTATAGATGCAAACTGCCATTCATGACATAGTTAATATTTTTGTTCAAGCAAAAATATTAATAATGTCATGGATGAAGACTTACCATTTTGTTTGGTAGTTTTATGAATTGTATTCTGTGAAGACTTGATGTTGGCAAGTGGTCTTGTAAAGACCGAGAGTCAAAGCTTTAGTTTAGGGACTTCATAATTTATAATCCATGGCCATAGTGTATTTTTTTTTATGAATTGTATTCTGTGAAGACTTGATGTTGGCAAGTGGTCTTGTAAAGACCGAGAGTCTAAGCTTTAGTTTAGGGACTTCATAATTTATAATCCATGGCCATAGTGTATTTTTAAAAATTTCTGCACATATTTTATAAAATGTCATTTCCCATTTGGCCTAACTCTTGATTTGATTGAGAATCAAAGGAAAGTCTTTCTGAAAGTAAAGACTTTAAAATGATTAAATGTTTAGAATCTGACAAATTCCATTCAAGGTGACTTTATGCATTTTCGGTAGTATAAAATGTTCACTATATTTTCAAGTTTCCTCTTCTTCTCCATTATTTTCCAGGATTGTTTTAATTGAAGGTGAACCTCAGACTTGTTGCTGATCTTGTGATGGGTTATTTTAAATTTCTAGGTCTTCTGATAACCTTAGGTCAGAATCAGACAGGACTAGCATGCTTACTGTTGCATACAATCCTGCCTTCATTGTCCAGCAACTTTCAGGGACTTGCAACAAGTCCCTTCCCTTTGTGTAAAGCTAAGTCATGCATAGTCCTTCTTGTTTTGTATAATAAGACCAATGAGTCTTATAGTTCACCCCCAAAATACAAAGGTTTGAAGGAGGTCAGTGGTGTGTCATGTGCTGGCCATCTCTTATCTTCATTGGGCCTGTGCACTTAGTAATAGCTCCATGGTCTCTCACTATTTAAAAAACCTTTCAAGGTTTAATAAGTACTCTTTTTGAAAGACCAAATTTGAAGGCACCTATAGCTGTCTTTTATATAGCATTTAATTCATGATTTAGACAATCACAGAGTTTTTAAAGCAGGAAAAGACTTCACACATCTCCTTTAACAACTTGAATTTTGCAGGGGAGAACCTGCTTCCAACTTTAATAACTTGCCCAAGATCACAGAGCTCTCATTGCCAATAACGAAGGCCCCAGGATGCAGGTCCCTAGTTGGCACATGCCATTATTGTTTCCAGTTGGAACAGTTTCCAATTCTTTGCACATCCCTCACCTGCTTTCCCAAACTCTCCCCCTCTTGAGCATTTGAAAATGGTTCCTAGTTGATTGTTATCATCTAAGAACAAGTCCTCACACACTTATTTAAACCCATCAGGCATACAGCTGATATCTCCTCTTGGCTGGGCATCTTAGTCTATGCCCTTATGTTTCATATCCAAAGCAGGATCCCATCTGAAATACTTTGTGTCATGTCTAAGAGAGTAGGGTGTAAGTCCCAGTATATGTTACAGAGGTTAATTAGTGAAAAATTTGATAGACTTTGTATCCTTCTCATCCTTAATCGTCTCTGGGAAATTACCAACCAGAATAATCATGACTTGATATATTTCAGAGGGAAACAGAAAATGAAACATTTAGGTGTCTGGCAAATCAAGTCTTAATGTCATTTAATAATGAAAATGAAAACATGGAAAGAGCTTTAAAAACTCCAGTGTAAATGTAGCCTTTACTTGGACAAGCTGATATTCTCACTGGATGAAACCCGAATCCTTCTCCTTCCCACCTGCCAGTCTCTGCAGTGTCTGCCTCTGTGTCCTGGATTGTTCCTCCTAGTCTATCTACGTATATAATGAGGCATCCTTCATACCACACAGCCACCTTCTTACACATACACCTTCCTCCAACTTCCCAATTGAAGTTCCTGAAGCCCTTTAGACTATAGACTCTTCATTTCCTTCCCTTCACTGATGAACATCTCAAAAGCACTCATTCCTCAAGCCATTGTGGTCTAGCTTTGCTCTTGAAACTATTCTTAAAACTACACTGGAAAAGGTTCACCAGTGCCTTCCAGATTGTGATGTAGAGACCAGACCATCTTCTAAGCGTTGGAGTTAACCTTTCTGGCACCTTCGACTTGCTCTTCCGTGAGGTTCCTTGGCTTTATGATACCTACCCAGATCTCTCTGACCGATCTCTATGAGTCTCCTTTGCCTGCTGATCTTTCTCTACCACCCTTAAGTTAGCCATCCTCAGGCTCCTTCTTCTCTATCATATAATCTTTCCCTGGACAATCATCTGCTACCAACACATTTTTTTCTTTTAACATCGTTTTCTTCAATCCCCTGCTGTTCTCAAAAGCTACCGGCTGAACATCTCAGACCAGTAGGTACCTGAAACAAAACAGATACCCGAGGCACAACATAGTCTAAACAAGTATTTATTGCAGACACTGCTAGTTGTCTATTTAATGTCCATTATCCCCTTCTTACTAACAGAATTTCAATTTTGTTGGGATAATAATATACCGAACAAAAAATATTCTCCCCAGCCTTCCTTGCAGGTCATGTGACTAAGTCTGGCTAATGAGATATAAATGTTATGAGGTGGGAATAATAGGGGGCTCCACACAGAGGAGCTGACTCAGCTGGCACGAACCACTTTGTCTTTTCCCCTTCTACCACTTCTTGCCTGGAACTTGGATGCCGTGGCTGGTGCTCTAGCTGCCATGTTATGAGAAGCATATGCTAAGTATGGAGGAGCAGTAGAGATGGGAAGAGACTGGATTCCTGATTTCTAATAAAGTGGTGCTGCCATGCTGATCCTGCCTATCATACTGGATTTCTAATTCAATGAAAGATAAGTAAACTCCAACCTTAGTTTATTTTAACTGGTGTCTGTTATTAGCAGCTGAGCATACTCCCTAACTGCTTTAGCTCTACCCATGATCCCAAAACACCTGACTGTGATTCCTAATTAGGTTCCATCTATTAACCTAAGTTAGAAATATTAGTTATTATTGGATATATTTTTTTTAACAAATGCTTACTTGAGGGCCTATTATGTGTTGATGGAGACCACCACAGTCCATCTGATAACTGAGATGGCTACTAAGTAACTAACAGGTGGGCAGTGTATATACAGCATGGATATGTTGGACAAAGGGATGGTTCATTTCCTGGGCAGAATGGAGCAGGACAGTGCAAGGTTTCATTATCCTATTCAGGAAGGTGTGCAATTTAAAACTTATGAATTGATTATTTCTGGAATTCTCCATTTAATATTTTTGGAGTGAGATTGATGGTGGGTGACAAACCATGGAAAGTGAAAACTCCTGTAAGGGGGGACTACTGTAATTCATTAGGAATTGTGAATATCTGGTGTTTTTATTCCATCATATTTCTTCATTTATTAGCCAGAGTTCACCTGTGAAGAGACTGCTCCTTCTTTTACTTTCATTTAACCAGTAGAACAGTTTGTATAGGAAAAGTAAAACATAGTGCTTGAATCTTTCCCTAAATTTATCAGTTTTCCAGCAAATAAGTTTGTTTCTCTAGTATCCTTCAACAGTTTCAAAGATTTCAAATTTTTTTAAGCATTAGTTTTAAGGCTTCTTCAATCTGACCTTTCTATCCTTATCTTTCTTAGCTGTCTCTCTCTCTCTCTCTCTCTTTTAAAAATACTTTAGTCATCCTAAAATACTAGCAATTCTTGGTTCCTTGAGTATTCTGTACTGTTTATGTCCCGGTAAATACCCTTGGCCCTTTATGACCTGGTTAATGTTTACCTATTCTTTGAAGCTTTTCTAAATAATCCGTCCCACTCCAATTAATCCCTCTGTTTTTGTGTTTCTTTCATTAACAGTTTATGTGTACTTTGATTATAGTTGTTATTATCTCATATGAAAGTGTTTTCCTCCTGACCAGTGGAATATTTTGAGGGCAGAATCTGTCTCTTAATTATCTGATTTTCCAGCTCTTTACACTGTGCCTGGTACTTAATTGGCACTCAACAAATGTTGAGTTAAATAATGCAAACTTGTTTTTTTTGTGTGTGTGTGTATTTATAGTTACAAGTCCATTTAACTAATTGATGTATTTATAGTTGAGGAGTCTTAACTATAAATACATCTCAGTGATCTGGAGATGCGATTTATGGAGGTAGAGTAGACAGGCCACAAGGAATGGGAGAGCTCACTGTATAAATAAGACAAGTCTTGGCCTTCTCAGCAGTACACAATACAGGGTGTAAGCCACCCTTGTGCAAATAAGTTCATACAACAAAATCCTGGGATAAATTATAGGCCAAAGCAAGCAAGTTGTATAAATTGGATTGCACTTTTACCTGCCTTTGCAGCCTTTGCCTTTGCAGCCTTTGCCTTTGTGTTGGAGTACATAAGCTAGCCAAGGAGTGTGAAGCTCTTGAAAACTCCCATAGAAAGACCAGAGATGTTTTCTTAGCTGATTCTACCAGGAAAAGCATTAAATCACACAAATAACACAGGGGAGGCAAGGACCACAAATTAATCTTTTATTCAGACAGTAGAGGGATGTCAGAGTCTAAAATCCCAAAACATTTGCTTCTGTATTTTAAAAAAGCAAATAGTTTTCAGAGAAATTTCAATAACAGGATGTTGAAGTGAAAGAAAGTTCTGCCTCCCTGTTTCCTATAGGGACTGTGCAGAGGCATGATAACATGAAAGTTATACGAACACCTTGTTTTTGCTGTCTTTGCAATCATGAAATATGATTATATTCCCTCTAATGTTTATATGTGCTCTTGAAATTATTGGAATTGGTAAAATGCCACTTGTGTACTGTATAAAATGGACTGTTTTTTCCCCTGTCTTTTTCCTTGGGTTGCATAATTGTCAAGACAGATTAGCTTTAAATTTATAAACTTAATTCAGTTGTTAAATATTTATCAGACCATCACATTTGAATATCTGTAACTGTACAGTTAAATAAATATTGTGTATGCAGAAGAATGAATGAATGAAAAAAAACTTTCAAAAGAGTTAAGTTCCTAACCAGAAGGGGAAAGTATTGTGAAAAAAAGTTATACTGAACAATAACATACTGAAAAAAAACAATGTGGGGAAATGTAATTAGTTCCCCTAAAAAAATTAGCATCTTAGGGAGTTGTGCCTGTGTTGACACTTCTATTCTCAAATATATATTTATACTCATTGGAGACTGTAGTGTTTCTAAGGATGGTTTTAAAAGAAGCATCGTTACATCTATATAACAAAAACTGTACCCAAATATAATTTATCACTGTCAGAAGTTGAGCCTATTAAGAGAAGATGAAATGAAAACAGTAACCATCATTTTTGAAAGGAGAATGTTATCATAGTCATCTTCTCTTTTCTTAAGGAAAGGCGTAGCCTCAGCACATGTACTTTGAAACCTTATTAAGGTATCCTAAAGCTTATGTAAATATAAATTGATGGATTCCCTCCTGACTTCACTCCCGGAGATCCCCTCAGTTGGAATTTGCATGCTGATGGTTCCTGCACAGCTACCCTTCTGTCCAGCTCTTATAGGGCCCTACATGTTCAGCAACCAAAAGAAGCTCAAGTAATTGTCCTGCACTGTCAACAGTTCTCTCCATTCCCCTGTAAAACATAGCCACCATTGCCCCTTGCTGGCAGGTGCTCTATTACACTGTGCACTTCTGCCCAAGGTTGAAGAAGCTGGTGTAGTTGCCTGCAAGCATATGTCAGTTGCCCTTGTAATTACATGAGTTAATTAAACTTTATATAAACCAATAATGTACACAAAAAGTAATTGTTTCTATGAATACCAAGTTGAAACATGAAGGGGGAGTCTCTTGAAAAAAAATGCTCTCAAATTAGGTATAAAACACCAAGTGGAAAAAAATCACGAGAATCTGGGACTTTTGCATTCTAACGGCTATGCAGGTCTCTGGCTTCCTGCTCAAAAATGGTGATCTTGGATAATGCATTAAAATTGTGATTTATGTAAGAAAGACTTTTCAGACCTTGCTCAAAACTCCTTGATCCTACATCAAAAGACTGGTTGATTAATGCATATTTATGAACTTTAAGTTAAAGTAAAATAAAGGAGGGTGTTTGTGTGTCTTTAACTAGTTCTATCATCTTCCATCTGACAGATCTACACTAGCCAAAAATCTTGACTGATCCTCACCCATTCTGGTTCTTTTTTTCTTTGATCCTTGAGTTAATATAAACCTTACTCCAGCAACAGCACTCTTTTGCCTCTCCTTTCTCTCATTATTCCATTTTACCAATGACTGTCTTATTAATACTTCACTTCTTGCACGTAGCACTTCCCAGATGATTTTATAGGTTCCATCAGTTTTGGCAGCATCTACACCCACAAACATTTCCCTTTAGCTAGTATGTTCCTATAAATATATGCTGGACACAGGAATCTGCTTGTAATCATAGTGCGTTGGGCCCAGGAAGGCAGATTATCCATATTTTGGTAAGGAACACAGACCATCCATTTTTATAAACCACTTGAAAAACTAGTGTCCCAGGAAGAATCTTGAGATCTGGGTGAGAGCTCCAGGTCTGATGGTTGAACTAGCTTTGTGATCTGGGACAAAATACTTATAAACATTTTTGAGGCTTAATTTTATAATCTCTGAATTGTGAGTAGTATCATGCATAATTGTCATTTGAATCAAATGGGTAGCAAACAGCACTTGGCACATAATTGGTAGTCTGTAAATGCTAGTAGAATCTGAATATTTTTAAACTAGTTTCCTTTTTAAAAAAATAATGTGGGGATCCTGGTAATGCCCAATGTCATGGATGGTTAGGAGGACTATATATATGAAGGACTTCCCAGATTTTAAAGTGCTTTTCAAAAGATGTTAAAGAGATGACTTTATCTAAAAAGAACCCTCCCAAAAAACAAAACAAAACAAAAAAAAACCAACAGAAAAAGCCACACACAATAACAACAAACTAAAAACACAGTCTATAGTAAGTATTTCATTCTTTTATCAAGATGTTAAAGAGATGACTTTATCTAAAAAGAACCCTCCCAAAAAACAAAACAAAACAAAACAAAACAAAACAAAACAAAAAAACCAACAGAAAAAGCCACACACAATAACAACAAACTAAAAACACAGTCTATAGTAAGTATTTCATTCTTTTATTTGATAGTTTTTGTTTGCGTTAGTGTGACTTTGCTATTGTGGATGCTGTGTTCATGTGTTAGTTATCTTTTGCCAGTACGCTTCATCTGTGTCCGGATTAGCACTGTGAGCTTTGAAGGTGAAGACTCTGCTTTCTCAGACAAGCCTATGTTTGTTTTGACCACAGGGTCCTGTACTCAGAAAATCCTACAGTATAGTTAGTTACTGGTGATTTTCTTTCACCATGTTTACCCGACGCTCTGCTGTTAGTACCTTTGTTGGTTCTTCAACAGCTTAAAGTCTGTAAAAATACAGACTCGGCTAGTATGTTTTAATGCATTTGAGGGCATGTAATATACCACACAGGAAGATTTATTTTGCTTTCATTGTGTGTGGTTGTGAATTGTGTCAGTAAGTCAAAGGAAAAGCTTTTAATTGTTACAGAAAGGACAGTTAAAAGGTGTTTAACCTAAATTTCTTTCCTGAATGCCAAATATCTTTCCAGGAGAGAAAGATGCCAAGTTTTTTTCTGATTAGTTCATTACAGAATAGTGAACATATAGCCAAGATGAAACAGCAACACAGTTTTGCATTAGACTCATAGCTGCATGTTTTAAAGTAGCTTTAAGAGTTACCCTATTAGTACTTTTTAAAGCTACCCATAAATGCCACTTTACATCTGGCATTGGATCTATTAATTTGATTAGTATGAATATGTAGGAATATTTTTGAAAACTCCTGTGGTCTTGTAAAGCCTCCAGGCCCTTATTAGCTGAAAAATCTTACCTTCTGCCAAGGCTTGGAGCCAAGGTAAGATCCATAAGTAGATAACATTTAGCGTTTGAAATAATAATAATGAAAGAGAAGTACACATAGAGCTTTTATGTTGTTATCCATTTGAAATATCCAGTGTGGAGCTGGAGGCTGAGGGAGAAGATTAAGCAGATGTCAGGTCTGTTTCAGCAGGATGCACTGCTTAACCACCTTCCCTCCAAAGTGTTTTATGCCCAGCATCCTGGGAAGGGCAGTGACTAATTCATTTTATCCATCTGTTGCCTTGGGAGACACTATGGGTTGGTTCTTCCAATTATTAGCTTCACAGGTGGTGACCAATGAACTTGGGGAGATTGTGGCCTTTTCCTACTCTTGTGGGATCTTTCTTTCACCTGCCCTTCTCTCAAGTGGGTCACCTTGGATTGAAACCTACCCCCTCACCAACCATACACCTTCCCCCCACCCCCCCAAAAAAATCAGGGGACAGCTTCTTTATTGAGCCCATTTAAAAAAATTGAAATAGGCCAGGACTTTGTATCTACTAGCCTGTTAATGTTTTCTGGAAACCTTATTTATCCAGATTCTTTCCCTATCATTTTATTCCTCATATCTTGTCTTTCCTGAGAAAGAGTTTGAAAACAGTTTCCATATTTGTTACAAGTATCTAACAGCCAGTGACTAACACTTTGATACTAAAGATAACCCCCCTGCTAAGGTGACATCTCTCAGTGGTGGAAGGAAGTTGCAATTAGTTCCATATTCTGAGTAGAGCAGTTCTTTCCTCCAGGTAGTAGAGTTGTACACCTAGACATGGAGCTTGCATCATTTCTGTGGATCCCAAATTTGCCTGTTAGGGATATTGAGTTAAAATGATCACCTTCCGTTAATTCCCCTTCTCATCCCTCTACCAGAACTAAGGCACCACAGTAGCCTTAAGCTGTTAATTCTCTAATTCAGGGCCAGGTCACCAATTGGATCAATGCTTAGGTAGCTGCGTTTCTTAAAACTTCTCCGCATCCTCTTGTGTTGCACAGCTAGCATCTTATTTTGTATTCAGATCAGGAAGAGCTTCTCTTCCTCCCCACCTCCATAGGTGGCAAATACCTGGAACGTTGATTATGATTCTGGAGCAGGTACATCCCTCCTTCCTCCCCCACCTTTTCCTTTGGGTCCCTGTGTTTCGTCTCTGAGCCTGTAGCCAGAAGCCTGTGTGGGAATCTTGCCAGCTCCTTGTGTTGTACAGGTGAAAATTCTATGAACCATGTATGAGTCATTATGCTCATCTGGAAAGAAGCAGGGATGGTGGCATTGAAGGATTTGATAGAGTTGTTCTGAAAGATAATTAAAATGACTGTAAATCTTTTTTTAGATGTGAAGCTTTATAGGAATGATAACTCTTACTAATCAATGATGAAATGCTTTGAAGAAAAGCAACAACCAGAACCAATTTATTACATATGTTTAAAAGTTGATAATGTCAGTTATAAGTATATCTCAAGTTAGAGTTATCACTTTTTCTTGTTACTCTAATTTTCTGTGGTCTTAAAGTATATTTATTCCTATTAAGTGATTGGTGCTTTAAAAAATGTGACTAATTATTACATAGGGCAATATTGACTTTTTATCTCTGTCAATGAGCATTACTTCAGCCACACGATTAAAGGTCAGGCATAGCTGTTGGAATGAAGAAGGGAGGCATCATATGAATTTACAAACTTCAGTAATTGATCTTTTTATAGCATATAACCTGAAACATTCAGAGCTGTGGAGCATTACTTCAGCCACACGATTAAAGGTCAGGCATAGCTGTTGGAATGAAGAAGGGAGGCGTCATATGAATTTACAAACTTCAGTAATTGATCTTTTTATAGCATATAACCTGAAACATTCAGAGCTGTATTTAATTATATCATTGAATAATTTTGAATTTGAGGGGAAATCTTTATAGCAAGATTATCCACTGTAGATAATATAATGCTACCATTAATGACACTGTTACAAGTGAGTTATGTGAGCATTTAGCCTTGGAAATGCAACAGTCAACATCCAGTGTTAAAGTAAGCACAGTCCTCTATGAGCAACCCCCCACTGACCAATCCTCAGATTACAGAAATGGTGATTGTAAGTCCTACAGTGTTTCCCAGTAAAACTCTACAGTTTAATTTGAAATATGCAGTTAAGCAGCATTTGAAAAAGATTGGGGCTGTAACAAGGTTCTAACAGTTAGTTATACCTAACTAATCTAATTTCCTCATTTATTATAAGGTTAACTAAAGAATGCAATGACTTGTCAGTGTTTTAATGATACTTTAGGACGAGGTGGAGAAAACGTGCAGACCAGGTGATTCTTGAGATGAGTGGATTTGTGTGGACTCTACAAGTGCATTTAAAGAGTCTGTGCAAGCCTGTGAAGAGATCTCTTGTAGAGGGTTACAGAGCTGTGCATTTTTCCCTGTCCAATTTGTTATTTTTTTTTATTTTTTATTTTTTTCCTTTTTATCTTTTTTTACTGACCGGTAATGGGATCGCAACCCTCAGTGTCGTGCCCGTACCGGGGACCGGCAACGGGATCGCAACCCTCGGTGTTGCGCCCGCACCGCGCTCAGTCAGTGAGCGGGAACCGGTCTCCACATGGGATCCGAACCCTCAGCGGGAGCGCCGCCGCGCTCCCAAGTGGCACACTCTCCAGTGCGCCACCAGGCCGGCCCCCAATTTGTTATTTTTTACAGTGTTTCATAAAGATATAGAAGCCATGCTCACCAGTCACCCAAAGCTGGGAGAGATAATGTATTCCATTTAATCCCAGAGTTATGATAAAAACTCTTATCAAGTAGAAATGCTATGCTAAACCCAAGAAAGTGAAATTTAACAAAGATAAATATAAATTCCTTCATTTAAAGTCAAATAATAATTTTGATTAGTAAAAGTTAAGGGAGATCAACCTTAGAGACAGTTTATGTGGGGGGAAATGAGCTTGGGGATTTTAGTAGATTGTCAGTTGTATATGAGCTATTTTCACCTAAGACCATATTAATAGAAAAATTATATATCAGTCATGGAAAATTACAGCTGTGTTTCCTTCTCCCATCAGACTCCATCTGGGTCTCCTGTTTGGTGTCAAATTTTAAAGATGCCAACAAATAGAAATGTAGCTCAAAGGGCAATATTTGAACCCTGAAGGGTCTCAAATCCACGAGGCATGGCTTAAGGAAACAAGATTGAGAAGAGACATAGTAATTATCTTTATTTCTGAAATAGTGTTCTTGGAAATTTCTCAGTGTTCTGATCAGCAGTGGATTTTGCTTCTTGGCAACTCAAGGACCTCAGGCAGGGTAAAGCAGCTTAGGAGAGACCTTGGGGAGAACAGTTTGGAGGATATTTATCCTGTGAGGTTCTCTGTCACCTACAAGGTGGGCTGATTCTTGTGGCAGACCACCACTGACATGCCCCTCTTTAGACTGCCTATTGAGTTCCGCATAATTTTGTCTTTTTCTTTAGTTGTTTTCTGTATTTAACCTTGTATAGCACCTGGGCTATCAAAACAGGAAAATGGGAGAAATATGAGAATAGACATATACTAAAATCCTTTCTTAAATATATCTCTAATTGATGTATAATTATACATATTTATGGAGTACAGCGTGATGTTTCAATACACAATGTACAAATTAGGGTAATTGACCTATCCATCACCTCAAATATTTATTATTTCTTAGTGGTGAAACATTCAAAATTCTCTCTTCTTGCTATTCTGGAACATACAATATGTTACTGTTAACTATAGTCACCCCACTGTCTAATGGAACATTAGAACTTATTTCTGCACTCTAACTGTAACCCACTGACCAACCCTTCCCCATTTTCCTTAACACCCCAGCCCCTCCCAGCCTCTGGTAACCACACCTCTGCTCTTTACTTCTATGAGATCAACTTTTTAAAATTCCACCAGTGAATGAGATTATGCAGTATTTATCTTTCTGTTCCTGGCTCACTTCACTTTAATGTGACAACCTCCGATTCCATCCATGTTGCTGCAAATGACAGAATTTCATTCTTATTTATGACTGGATAATATTCCATTGTGTAAATATACCACATTTTCTTTATCCGTTCATCCGCTGATGGATGCTTAGCTTAATTTCCTATCTTGGCTATTGTGAATAGTGCTACAAAAAACATGGGTGTGCAGATATCTAACTTTTGCAAACTTGCGTAATTCTAGTTTGTTGGACATGTATCAATATATGTCTTTCTTACACTAACTTCAACTTTAGAGAGCTGCATTTGAAAGTGACAAAGAATTATATATTTTTTACCCTACCTTGTTTTAGGAAAAATAGGGTACCTTATAGAAATAACACTTATATGCAACAACATAAGATTAAATTTAAAATAGGTAGGTTTGGAAAATGGGTCAGGGACAGATAAACATAGGGTCCATTTCATAGGCTAGCATATTTTTTCATGAAAATGTTAAGTAAATAAATAGATGTATGGGTAGATGAGATGGGACAATGATTCCATGTGTTTTAGGTTCATTAGATCTAGCTTGAGGCCTTTTGGTTCCTTGCCTAGGTAATAATTTCCTCACACTATCTACCTTCCCTACAAATAAATATGGGGGGAATCAGCACAATTGACTGCAGATTATTACCTTATTTACCTTATCTTATTTACCACTATCTGCTGTTTTGATTTATTTTTTTCCTTTTCCCTCTGCTTTTCTTTTTCATAGAAATTAGCCAGGATTTTCTACACACAGATGATTAGTCATCTAGATGTGATTTTATTCCTACAAAATGATTGACTAGTATCAACTGGTTTTCCTGTTTTTTCATAGAAATTAGCCAGGATTTTCTACACACAGATGATTAGTCATCTAGATGTGATTTTGTTCCTACAAAATGATTGACTAGTATCAACTGGTTTTCCTGTCACAAAATTTTCTACCCAATTCCTTAGAAGAGTTGGTAGGACCAAGGAAGAAATCCAGCATCATCACCTAGCAAACCATTATCCAAAGTTGCCATCAGGCAAACTGTTCTGTATTGTGATCTGGTGGTAGTTACATGGGTGTATACATATGAAAAAATTAATTGAGCTATACACCTAGATTTGTTCACTTTACTACATGTTAAGTTACAACTCAATTTTACCTGTAAAATATCTAATTTGTCTAACTATAATAGAAATTATTTCTCCAACTATTAATTCATACTTCTTTGTTTTTAAAATAGAAACTTCAGTTGTTTCTTTTTATGTAACTATTTTGGAAAGATTGTTGTTTTCATGTTTGAAGAGTGGCAGCCAATTTGCCAGAGTTCTTGGTATATGTGAAATATTGAAGCAAAAGGTAGTTAAGCTTTCTTTCTTCCTTTTTTTTTCCCCTTGGTGGCTGGCCAGTATGGGATCTGAACCCTTACCCTTAGGTGTTGCCAGCACCATACTCTAACCAACTCAGCTAACCAGCCAGCTAGCAGTTGAGCTTTAAATCATAAACTAGACTATAAAGCCTCTGAGGTCAGGGATCATATCTGGATGGCCCATCACTATTTGCCCAGTGTACTAATACATCTGCAGACACATAGGAGGCATGCAAGAACAAGTAAGTCAAAGACATAAAAATTTTGAACATACAAAATTTGCTGATATGTTTTATACAAAGGAATTAATTTATGATTATTTGGGATTAGTACTTCTATCTGATCTTTGTATAATTATATCTTCATTTTCATTTTTATTAATGCTACTTTTTCAGTAAGTAGATCTTAGTAACAGGTTTTAAGTTTTGCCTTCTAAAGCCTATCTATATTTACAACCTTGAGGAAAAATAATATCCTACTTTTTAGTACTCTGTTTAAACTTGCCACCTTTTACCTCCAAGTATCTCAACGTATTTTTCGAATTTACATCTTTCTTAATGTGACACTATTAAATCTACTACAATTTTCTTTGGCTGTTTCAAATTTTGTCTGTAGTTCTTTGGACAGGTTTTTGCCAGATTCACACCATTAAATTCTCTTGGTTGATTCTCATAACATTTCCATTTTAGGAACTCCCATAATAATCTAATGGGCCAAATGTATTACACAATGCCCCAAAGTATACATTACTTAATTATATTTTAATCTTTTAAAATATAGGAACTGAATCAAATGGCCTTATTGGACAGAGTAAGATAACGAAAAACAATTAAATGAACAATTGTCCGTATATGTTCAGTGTAGTTTTTTAAACAACAGTTTTATTGACTTACAATTTATCCATTTAAAGTGTTCAGTTTAATAGTTTTTAGTATATTCACAGAGTTGTGTAACCATCACCACCATCAATTTTAGAAGAGTTTCGTTGACCCCCAAATAAACTCCATGACCTTTAGCTATCAACTCCCAATTTCCCCAATGCCCCTGGCCCTAGACAACCACTAATCTATTTTCTGTCTCTACAGATTTGCGTATTCTGGACAATCTGTATCAATGGAATCACATAATATGTGGTATTTTGTGTCTCGTATCTTTCAGTTAGCATGTTTTCAAGGCTTGTGCATGTTGGAGCATGTACCAGTACTTCATTCTTTTTATGGCTGAATAATATTCCATTGTATGACTATACCACATTTTTCATACTTGTTCATTGGCTGATGGACATTTGGATTGTTTTCACCTTTCGGCTATTGTGAATAATGCTACTGTGAACAGTTGGGTGCAAGTTTTTATGTGGGTTCATTGTAGTTTTATATAATGTATTACTGATGAAACGTTACCTTCTGATCCTATAACAGCATTCAGACTTCCTGACTTTCTTGTTGGTGTAAATTTTCTATTTCTCTTGAACTCTGAGCATCTTGAGAAGATTTGGAGAATTCTGATAGATGTTGAGGGAGGTGGATTATTTTTCTCCCTAGCGGAATGTCCTATTTGGTCAATTATTACTGATATTCTTACTATAAAAAATGAGGTAAACTGATGGTCTTACTCACATCTTTATTGTTGGTGGGAATAACTCTTGCCTCAATTCACTGGAGTATAACTTCTGTGAGAAAGTTTCTGGAAGGATACCATCTTTTGAAATCATTTTTTTCCCCTTCTTCCTGTCTACTTTTTGCTTTTGATAATTACATTATTATTGTTGCTCTTTAATGGGAGAATCTTTTGGGGGTGGGAGGACAGTTTCTTTAAAAAAAAAAAACAACTGTACCACCTTCTTCCTCAACCTTTGGTTTTTCTTCTTAGCTAACTGTTTGGTTTTGTTGTTTATTAGAATAAGTTTTTCAAAAGAAGCAGTCAAGTACAAATTTTCTATTCATCCACTACTTGATCTAGTTTTTTGTTTTGAGGTTTACACAAGAATCAATTTGGTTAAGGATTCTAGTGTGGGAAATTTCTCCTAGGTGAGAATCAAAACATTGATCTTCATAAATGTTGATTTGAATTTAAAGTACACATGTTTATTATATCTAGTTAGATGTTATTCTGGGCAGTTGTGACTTTACATCCCTCTCCTCCACTTCACGAAAATGAACCGGTCCTGTATTTTCATATACAGAACTTGAACTTCCAGATATCTAAAACTTATCCCTTTAAATGATGGGGATACGTTCTTAGAAATGTTTCGTTAGGTGATTTTGTCTTTTTGCAAACATCATGTACTATACTTACACAAGCCTAGATGTTATAGCCTATGTCACACATAGGCTATATATGGTATAGTCCATGGCTTCTAGGCTACAAACCTATATATACAGCATGTACTGTACTGAATACTCTGGCAATTATAACACAATGGTATTTGTGTATCTAAACATATCTAAACATAGAAAAGTTACAGTAAAACTGCAGTATAAAAAGATTTTTAAAAAGATGCTGGTAGCAACAAGGTCACAAGTTTGGATGCTTGTACTGGCCATCTGCAAAAACAAACAAAACAAAACAAAGATAAAAATGGTACACCTGTATAGGCCAGCCCGGTGGCGCACTGCTACAGTGCGCCGCTTGGGAGCGCAGCGGCGCTCCCGCCGAGGGTTCAGATCCCACATACAGACCGGCCACTCACTGGCTGAGCGAGGTGCGGGCGCAACACCGAGGGTTGCGATCCCGTTGCCGGTCCCAGTCCGGTACGGGCGCGACACTGAGGGTTGAGATCCGTTGCCAGTCATGAAAAAAGACAAAAAGGAAAAAAAAAATGGTACACCTGTATAGAATCAGTGAGTGAGCGGTGAGTGAATGTGAAGGCCTAGGACATTACTGTACACTTCTGTAGACTTTATAAACATTTGGGCTACTTGTACTTTAGTCTACTTCTGTAGACGTTATATACACTTAGTCTACACTAAATTAATTTAAAAAAGTAATTGTGCTATGATGTTATAACCAGCTACGATATCATTAGGCAATAGGAATTTGGGCTACTTGTACTTTAGTCTACTTCTGTAGACGTTATATACACTTAGTCTACACTAAATTAATTTATTTAAAAAAGTAATTGTGCTATGATGTTATAACCAGCTACGATATCATTAGGCAATAGGAATTTTTCAGCTCCATTATAATCTTATGGGAACACTGTTGTATATGTGGTTGTTTATGTGGTGCATGATTGTACTTGAACTTTCCAAACAATGAATTGCGCTTGCCTTCCTGTAGGGGTTCGCAGTGGCTTGGGAAATCTGAGTTTGTAACTTTTTTCCAACTGTATTTTCTAAGACATTGCTGTGACAGAGGAACTAGCTGTTTATCTGGTAGAGTATTTTATTGATGAGACTTTTATTTGTACACATTCAACAGTATAATTGGCATGAAAACTCACTCCTCAGGATAATATATCACAATTATGTCTTCCACAGTATCTGTGAGAAACTTGGACAACAAGGTCAGAACATTGCTCTTTCATGGGATAAAATTGTTTAGTTGCCATAGGACAGAATGTCTTAAAGGAGCTGAAAACAAGGCAGCTGGTGAATGAGGTCATTAAGCTTTTTTGTTTGTTTTTGTTCTTTTACAGCAAAACAAAGTTTGTTGTATTTGTAAACAAGAGTAGACCAAGGGAAATAATATGGTAAACTAAATCAGAGATATCTGATTTAGCAGAGTTTGCCAAATCCTTACCCACTATAAGCATGATGTTGCTGTGCTAAGTTCCCGTAAAGCAGCAAACTGCAAACCTGTGGACCAAATCTGGCACACTGCTTGTTTTTATAAATAAAGTTTTATTGAGCACAACAGTGCCCATTTGTATACATATTGTCTATGACTGCTTTCATACTACAAAGTTAGAGTTGAGTAGTTTTGACAGAGACTGTGTACAGCCTGTGAAGTCGAAAACATTTACTTTCGAGCCTGTTACAGGAAAAGATTGCAGATCCCTGCTATAGAGGGTGCAAAATAACAAAGATGTGTTTTCTGTCCTCATCCTCATCTTTATCTAGTGGGATTGTAGGGGAAAGTGGCTAATACAAATATTTAGATAACTTATACACAAAACAAAAGATAGAGTAGTATCATCACCAGGGATGAAAAGGTCGTGGAAGGTCATCTTAATATATTAAGACTATAAGAAGCAGAATTTCTACATTAGAGAGTAATGGATATCAGTATAAAACATCACTAGTAGGCCTATAATTCCTTGTCTAAGTTCAGTTCAGGACAGTTTGGAATTTTATATATATCCAGAAAATAGCCTGGCTTTTACTGATAGGAGCAGAGTGGCCAATACTAACATCCATAAAAGGCAGTTGGTATTTCTTACTAGGAATTCTCTTGAGTCTGGAATATTTGATGTGGTCAGATGTTCATTTAGCTGTATCATTCCAGCACATCTTTAGAATAGAAGCTTGGGGCATCCATGCAATGGAGTCCGTCACCTCCAGTGGTCTGTGGCAGCTGAAAGTTTCTATAAATAGACTTTGTCCACTTCTGCAAGGTTCATTACTCCAGGGACTGGGACTCCAAACAAATCTTGATGACAGGAGTCAGACCAGCTCCTTGTTGACCTCTCTTTAGCAAAGGTATAGCCAAGAAGGTAAAAAACACACAAATTTCAGAGACTAACTTGTCAGACTTTGGGTTTATTAGCTTCTAAGGGAGTAGGCTTGAGACTGCAGACCAGAGAGGTATTCGAAAGGTCCTTCTCCCTACTCTTTGACATGTTGTGCCTTGGAAACTCTTCTTTATACATTATTTTGTTACACTTCAGACACAGAACAGACATTCTATAAACATAAACTGACCGATAACATCACTCTTGTATTTAGCAATTCTAATTGCAAACTCTTTTTCTGTATTTAGCAATTCTAATTACAAACTCTTTTTCATTTCAGATAACACTTTGTAAAGTATGCTTTCACATGGTGCTTTTTGGACCCTGTCAACCAAATGACATGCATCTCTACTTGTTCTGTATATTGTATTTAGCAATTCTAATTGCAAACTCTTTTTCATTTCAGATAACACTTTGTAAGGTATGCCTTCACATGGTGCTTTTTGGACCCTGTCAACCAAATGACATGCATCTCTACTTGTTCTGTATATGAAGTATAAAAATGGCAGTGCCAACTGAAAATTGAATTCGGTTTTAATCTAGGGGGCTACAGTGCTATTCCACCAAAACCAGAGTGGAGTGATAAGCCAGTTCCCTGAAGGGACAGATGGGATGCAAGTAGCTCAGAAGACAGAGATTCTAGTTTCCTCCAGAGAGAGAGCATTGAAATGGATCTTGTCATACCAAAAGTATCATTTCATGATGGTCTCAAAATTAGAACTTTATTGAAATGGAATGCTATGTCAATTAGTCATGCATAATTACAAGAAACTCCTGCAGGTTACTTTTTACAAAAACATTAGCCTAGGGCAGTGGTTCTCAACCTAGCACAGTCTTACACACCTTGCCCCCAGTACATTTGGCACTGTCTGGAGACATTTTTGGTTGTCATGACCTGAGTATTTCTGTTGGAGGGAAGTGGTGAGCAAAAATTCTTAACTGAGATCTCGTTGTTTTAGGACAAATTATTAACCCTTTCTGAAATCCTTTTGGACATGAAAAGAGAGTACAGTTGACCTTGAACAGTGCAGGGGTCAGGGATGCCACCCCCTTGCACAGTTGAAAATCTGAGTATAATTCTTGACTCCTCAGAAACTTAACTACTAAAAGGCTACTGTTGACCTTACTGATAACATAAGAAGTTAATTAACTTGTATTTTGTATCTGGGAAGCCTTACTGATAACATAAGAAGTTAATTAACTTGTATTTTGTATCTGTATTATATACTGTATTCTTACAATAAAGTAAGATAGAGAAAAGAAAGTGTTAAGAAAATTATAAAGGAGAAAAAATACGTTTACTATACTGTAATGTATGTTTATTTATTGAAAAATTCCACATATAAGTGGACCTGCGCAGTTCACATCCATATTGTTCAAAGGTCAACTGCATTTCTTAGTGCTTTAGAACGTTCTCTGTTGAACCAAGAACAAATGTTTTGTTATTTTTGTTTATATTATTTAAACATATTGTAAAAGTTTTCAAAAAGTACAGAATAATTTTATAATGAAGAAAATAGGGCCAGCCCGGTGGCGCACTGGATAGTGCGCCGCTTGGGAAGCGCGGCGGTGCTCCAGCCCGAGGGTTCGGATCCCACATACAGAC
>NW_007727924.1:71132-87974 GCF_000696425.1 Galeopterus variegatus | reverse complement strand
TACTTAGATTAAATATCACTTTTTGCTATTCACTTTTGTTTATTCTTTTTGTATAGAAATCTTTTCTAGAATGTCTTATATATCAGGCATTGAAGTAGGCATTTTATCAGCTCCCTGCTCTAGAAATTTGAGAGAAAGTAAATTATGGATCAGTTTAAAAGAAGTTGCCTTGTTTCTTGAAGTGTAAAATGTATTTTAGGGAACACTCTCATGGGGGAGAGGGTGGATGTGTCAGATGGACTCAGGCACGACTTTCCTTATATCATAATTTTACAGTTATTCTTTTTGGTGATAATAATAGCTTATATTTAATCATGATTTATATCATGATCTGTCCTAACTGACATTCTATATTATACATTCATTGTACATTCATTATCTACGTTCTCACGTTAACTATATGAAGTGGTACTATTATTAATCCCACTTCCCCACTTTAGAGATGAAGAAATCAAGACCTGCGGTCTCACAGCTAGAAAGTGGTAGAATCAGGATTCAGACCAGGTCTGATGTTTCCAGAATCTGAGCCTCAGATCACTATATTATTCCATTCCTTTCACCCACATATTAATCTTGAGTTTTCAAAATATTCCACATTTAGATTAAAGTAAAATATAATTATTTTAAAATTGTTTGACCTTTTTTTATAACCTGTTACTCTGTCATAGAGCCAATAGCTGCATTTGGTTTCGGCTTCTGACTTGCTATCACATCTTAATGAATGTGAATCTCAATATACATACACATACAAAACACATATACCCAACAGTGTTGTAGATGTAGTTGATAGCTGCCTGTAAATAATGCTGTGTTTTCTCTTTTTCCTTATTTACTGGGAAATGTTACTGAAGCTCCAGTTATGAATGGAAGCTTAAAGTTCATTCAGTATCTTCACCTTTTAACTCTGCCACCCTTTATTTGCACAAGAAAATGTGATCCTCTGTAGTAGTGATTTTGCCCTGTTTACAGAATAGGAGTGTGTGCTACTACTGATAGAATGGGCAGTTCCCACAGTTAAAATACCCATAAGATAAGCAGATCCTGGAACCTTTATATAATCTTTTTTTCTTTTCCCTTTTTTTTTTTTTTATTATGTGCTCCATAAAACCCTACCGCCGGTTAGAGCAGGGAGCAACTCAAGTTGATGTCAAACTTCTTTAGAAAAATGTTCTGGAATACTAAAGCAATGTGATTTAGGATCCAGGCATACTAGGAGAGATGGTTAAGTGTTTGACATCTGATCTCTCTAGCAGAATGTCTGCTTACCACACATACACTAGTATCAGATGGAAGAAACTAGTTTCTAAAACAGTTCAGGGTGGATGTTTGCTTCTGATTAGCCTATGTGTGTGTGTGTTGGATGAATGAGCAATGGGGAAGTCATGACCATGTGTTTGCTGTCATTTAAACTGCCAATCTAATCTAAATATACATGTGGGTGCCTGAGGAGACTTCTTTCTTTTCAAGAGGATCATTCTTAACTGCTCTCCTTGCCAACACATGTGAACGTTGGGGCACTTCTGTTTTCCTGAGGGCTACTCTGTTTTCCTTTAAAAGAGGTGAGGATGATTTCTTTGCTTGCTGTATTTCTGATGTTTAAAGCCGCGTCTATGTAAAGTTTATTTAGTGTGAGCAGTAACTTCAAAGGAAAAGATTGCTTCTAGGATGTTGTACAAGGTAATGAAAAGGGGGGTGAGAGTGCTGGAACAAGTAAAAGCCACAGAGGGTTCTGATTTATAAAAGAATTCAGGAAAATCTTGTAAATTTTAGATCACCAATTTGCATAGAGCATGTATTAATCTAATTTTAAAAATTAGGGAAAAGTTTATATCTAGGAGGTATGATTTTATACTACCTGATTGTATAATAGAACCCTGATGTGCATTTTTCCCCAGAGTGATTTAAGGTAGGAAAAAAGACATCCTTCTCCTCTGTCTTCAGAGCATTTACATATATTTTATCTACCAGTGAATTCTTAAAATACATATTAAAGAAACAGAAGTTTTTCTACTTGTGATTGTAATATTAAATAATTCCTTTTATTTTCTTAGAGAAGCTAAGGATTAAACCTCTAAGTATCTCACTAATCTGAAATGAATCATTTCAATCAGAAGAGAATAATACTGTTCTTCCATTTTTCATAAATACATAGTTTATTATATTTTGAAAAGTCATACATCCAAAATGTTTTTCTCCACTCATACATTTTTATATGTAAAAGTAAACATTGCGAAATTTAGCTTACCAAAAAAACAGTGTACCTCTTGTCATCTAACCTCTAAGAGTATTTGATAAAAATTAGTTATCACTTAATTATACATTAAAATGTTGCTTTATTAAATTTTTAAAAAATTTATTACTGTGCAAATTCTTCCACAAGTATATATATATATATTTTAATTTATTTAATAGTTCTATGCCTATTTGAGTGAAATTTGGGTTGGCTTACAGGTTAATATATGTAACAAATATAATCTAAGGAAAGTAGTCAAAATTTAAAGAACATAGCATTCATTTAGAGTTAGGCAATTTTTACATGGGCAATAAGATCTGCCATTTTTTTCCTAGAGAAATATGACAGTTATGGGGTTTTATATTTGGAATATCAGAAAGCATGTACATTCATCAGCAGAAATAAATTTTCCTGGAATTATATTCAAAGAGACTTGTCATGTAGGTCTCTATAGATTAAATGCAATCATATAATGTCCAAATGCAAGTGTTAATATTATATGTAAATGGACAAAGTCAATGCTAATCTTGATAAATTAAAATTGTTTTCTAATGTTTTAATAAAATATACTGTTTTTATCCAGATGTGGAAATATCTAGAGGCTTAAGACTTTTTTTTCTTTTTAAAACAGCATTGCCTTTTGAAATGTTTTCATTCCAGCACAGTTTCAGAGAAAACAGAATCTGATCATAATAAATCTCTTTCATTCCAGGAAGAGCCATATTTAGTAAATTATATTTGGCTATAAAGTGGAGCCTTGGTGTTCTTTCAAAGGTAGTCTCTCCCCTCTTTTGTCCTCTACTCCCCTATTGCTTAACCTACACTCGGAATTCTGCAGTTTGGTCAGTTCATCAGGAAAGTCAGGAGAACGATGTCAATATTTCTAGTTTTCTTTCAGATTTTCAGTTTATAAGAAAACACTGTTTTCCAGACTAATTTGACTTTCAGGTTTCTAGCAGCCAGCTGGAAAAGAGGACAGGATCTACTACACATTTCACATTGTTCATAAGATACAAGCCAACCAATCTCTTTGGAGACATTTAAGTCAAATGCAATTAAGTGAAAAGAAAGGTCTTTGTTTCTTACTTGCTTTTTAGCCGTTGGTCTTTTCAGTGTAATGGATAAAAAGATAATAAGCAGCCTTTACTATATAGGAAGAAATTTGAATGGCATGTTATAAATTAAATTCTTTAAAGTTTTAAAATACACATATTTGAAATGTACATGTGTGTATATATAGTAAGGTTTGTGGAGTTGAACTTTTCCTGAATAATGATTCTATGAGTAGGAAATGCTCTTGTTTTATGAAGATTAAAAACAAGTTTAGGCCTTTAAATCATTCTTGAGATATTGAAATTGAAGGGATTTCTGAGGATCAATTCAGAAATGATTCCAAACCATCCTCTAAAAATGCTGTAAATCATTTGTGCTGTTGCTCTAATTGAACAGCGTGGATCTAGACCCTCATTAACTTGTCTGTAAGGAAGAGAAAATTGAGGAGAGAGAGAGAAAGAGGCTGAGGAGAGGACCTTTAGCCGGTGCTGTCCTGAGCTGCCATTGTTGAAGGACATCCTCTGAGCTAATTTCAGTCCCATAAAAAAAAAAAATCTATTTAGTGATTAGTAACCAGTGGATAAGAGCAGAAAGCCTAAGTGAATGAAGGTCATAAATACTGAAGTCTTTGGGATAGCAGCCTGTAAAACTGTCAGAAAGCATTGCTTAAGTGACAAAAGATAGCCTGAAGTAACAAGAAGTGTTAGCTCATTGGGCAGAACTCCATATTCATGGACAGAAGACGTAATGTAGTTTTCTTCAAGACTAGAGATTCTTCTTGAATCCAGTACCAGCCCCACTTTATTTATTTTTTTTGTTTTGGATGGCATCTGTTTGTTTTAAATTTATGGTTGACTGCATTTGCTAATAGGAATCATGATGCCTATTTAAAGATAGCTGTGTTTCCAAAAGTAGAGCTATGATTACTGAAACTTCTGTTTAGATCCATCAAGATCTACTTACTTGCTAAGAATGTTAAGCCTAACTGGAGTGAGTGGGTGAGTATGTGTGTGTGTATTTTTAAAAGGCAGATGGTTAGGAATTAGATACTGACAAGTGCCTTTCTCTTGCTTTTAAATTAAAATCTAAAGTTCATAATTCTAAAATATTTCTTCGCAAAGGGAACAAATTAAGTAAATAAAAACAGGAGAATGTAAGTCTATATTATAAACTGTTGTGTTATTACTACATGACATTGAGATTTAAATGATTAAAGTCTTACCAGTCACTACTTTAGATTTGTTTTTAGAGTTACAGAAAATTCAAGATGATGAATCCAAGGTCTTTATTCTAAATTCCTATTGTTCTGACAATGATGATGATTTTGTGGTATTGGAGTGACAGTGTTAGCAATCAGAATTCTACGTTTTACTGCTTTACAATATAACCTTCAAATCCCAAATGTGTGCTTTAGAGATGTGACTTCAGTGTATTTAGTGTTGTGCTTCTTCAAGTTAGAGAATGTTATCAATTTAGGGTATTTGCTTTTCACCGTCCAGGCTGTGAGAACTGGAGGTGTCATTCATTTGAAGGGAGCAGATGTTAAAGGTTCTTGCCCCTGCCTCCCTAATCCCAAACACCCTTGAAGAAGAGAAACGTTCTATTACCCAAATAGGCATCTTTCTGATGGTGAGAAAAGGCGGTAAAAGGCAGTAAATCTGCCTTCTCATTATGAAGTGCAACAATAGATTGATTTATGAAGAAAAGCAACTGTTAAGCTTATATAAGATGTGTGCATGGAAATGCAGGTTAATTTAGAACCTCATGAGCACCAGCATTCCTCCTATTCTTGATAGGAATCTAATATTTACTGAGAGGGAATATGCGATTCTGAATACCACATTTTTTAAGGGGCTACATTGAGAACAAAACAAAGGAATCCACCTCCTAATGTTTTCACATGAGAGCAGTCTCTTAAATGTTTTTGCTATTTTAGTTCATTTTCATTAAGATAGAGGGGACTTCTTAAAAATAGTTCTGTTTTTATAAACTATTTTTTAGATCATGATTAGAAGTGAATGTGAGTATAGCATATTTAGCTGTTTATTAACAGTTTTTCTTAGTATTGTATAATTTTCAGTGAACACTATGAAAGTGGAGTCTCAAGTAGAGCAACAGTGAAGATAATTCAAGTTTCTGGAGAGATTGTGTAAAGGATCTTGTGTTGACCTTTTTTTTAAGAAAGTCTTTGTGCACATGAAAATATTTTAAATAAGTTTGTGTTACCTCTTATGCAATAAGGAACTCTTTTACAGTATTTCTTTGTAACTTAAAAATTAAACTTTTAAGCTGTAAATTCATTTTGAGCATAAGATACTGTAAAATGCAAAACTCTTCATAGTCTCTGAGTAAATTGAAATGAGACTGTCCTGTATATTTAGCACGTCTCACTTCAGAATTTGAAATCTGTGTGATATAATAAAGATTTGAGCAGGTGAATTATGAAATAATTATATGCAGAATAATTATTTTATAATTATCAATAGACTTGGTATTAAAACTCATCTCAGTAAACATATACTTTCCAAATTGTAATAATAGTTGCTGTACTAACATGTACAAGAAAGCACATACAAAAAAGTGAAAATTTAAATAGAAAGGACAGAAAAAAATGTGTACAGATTCTATTATTTTCTTTTACTCTTATGGATTATCTTACACCCTCTACATGCACACATATGTGCATATACATACTCAAGGAATTTTGGAGTTCCCTAATCTAGATAGAGGAAAGGGCTTCAGTATATTACCTGGAAAATACAGTTACCCTAATTAGGAACATACAAGACTTGTAAAGATATAATCCTTGCAGCTATCAACAATCTTTGTTGTATAAACTGAGAATGAGTAAATGTTGCATTTTTGAGCAACCCTTTTTTCCCCAGTGTATTTTGGTTATTTTGGATGTTGAAGTCCCATGGAAATAGGACCTCAGCAAATAAAATGAACTCTTAATGCCACTGCTGTGATAGTAAATCCAATCTTCACATTTAATGAAGAAAATTCAATAAGATAATTCAAAGACTAAAATTAACAAAAATTCTTGACATTTATGCAACTCTAAGATTCTATTGGTGCCACTCAGATGCTCTATGAACATTTTTTTTTTCCTTTTTGTCTTTTTTTTACTGACCAGTAACAGGATCGCAACCCTTGGTGTCGTGCCTGTACCGGGGACCGGCAACAAGATTGCAACCCTCGGTGTTGTGCCCGCACCACGCTCAGCCAGTGAGCGGGAACAGGTCTCCACATGGGATCCGAACCCTCGGCGGGAGCGCTGCCGCGCTCCCAAGCGGCGCACTCTCCAGTGCGCCACCAGGCGGGCCCTCTATGAACATTTTAAAGTAAACCATTTTTTAAAAAGATCTAAAGTTAATAAGGACATGCAGTTAAATGTCTGGTGAAGATGATCTCTTCAGACATTTATTTTTTAGTTAGTTCATTTCAATTGTCGCCTTTATTTCCTGAATTCATTCTATTTAATTTACTTTAATATTTAAAATGTTATAATCTAAAATATTATACTTTAATATATTGAATTTTTTAATCCAAAACTGAGATCTATAACCATATGTAATGTACTTTTCAGGATTTTGTTTAATTCAATACTGCCCTTATAAATGTAGAGAATACAACAATAATTTTCCATTATATCAAGTTTCTTGTGCCCTGCACAGGTGGGTTATTTCACAAGTAACTGAATAGTTGTTCTGACAACAGTTTCAGGGTCTTATTGTAAACCGATGACCAGTAGTGTTTTGATGTCCACTGGCCAGCTCTAATAACAGTTAATTATGGGGCAATTCTATCAGGAAGCTTTTTTTCCTTCCAATTTCTCTTTCATGAGGCATTACAGCTCTAAACTCTCACACTTGTAACTTTTTTCCCCCCTCTATCCACCACCTTCAAAACACATAAAAGAGAAGAAAAGGCTAGTTAAAAGATAAGTCCCTGGCATTACAACTAAGTGATATATTTAATGGCCAGTTGTGAAACTCAGCTTCTGTGCACATAATCTTTGCTCAAAGAATAGTAACATGCTTATAGGTGGTATAATTGTAAGTGGTCTGTTTCCAGATGATTTCTCATTCCTAAAACTCATTACAAGTAAGGGTTCTTCAGCCAGTGATCTCTTAAAACACATCTGGCACGTATACCATCTTGCAACAACTGGATTTTTAGAAAGAGCACATGTTCTGGCTACAATAGTCAGTAGCAGCCTTCAAAGTACAACTTGTGGTAAGAGATAAAAGACTTGAGGCTCTTCTGCTTAAAAGAGAGGAAGCTAAAAGAAAATTATAGCCATCCCTAAGTGTAGGAAAGGGTCTTATGGAGAGATTTATAGACCCTTGTTCCCCAAGGCCATTTCGTTTCCTAATGAGATTTTGTGTTCTCAGACAGGGTGTGATAAGTTCAAAGGACAACAACATTTAATAATAATATTGAAGATGATGATAATGAAGAAAACGAATGCAATTGTAAAAATAGAGTCACCTCAATGTAAAGCAAGTTATCTTGGCATCCAGGATGATTTTATGTCTGTAAGTTGAAAATATAACAGAAATGAGGACCTTTCCTGTTTTGCTAACAGTTGAAAGGGTAAGTCTTAGGATCTTGCTCTATTACCAGAAAATGATGGGCATAACAATAGCTTTTGATAATATAAGAGCCCAAGAGGCTAAATATGATTTTAATTTAACATCAAGTTTATTCAGGTTGTCACAATGCAAATAGGGAATGTCTGCCAGAAAGAGATGTGGAGCCTTCTCTGTGGTCACAGATCTGAGCTGTCTTGCAATAAATGTTGCAGCTTCCTTGTCCAGTGTCCTTTCCCCAGTTTCACCTTGTTTTGGAAGAAAGAGCTGTTGACAGGTTATTTAAAACATTAAATCTGTATTTTTTTTTTTTTTTTTTTGCTTTGGGATTTTGTCTTGAAGAATTAGGAAGAAAGGGTAGATCACCTTTGAAGGCAAATAAAATGAATGATTGTACTGTGTTGCCTGATGTGCTCATTGGTCCTGTTAATCAGTGCCAGTGTCCAGAGGATCTGGGCAGTTCAGAGGAGAAACTTGCCTGCTTTGCTTTACAAAACTTATTGAACTACTGAGGTGCCTAGCCAGAATTCGTTGTAATATTGATTGGACAAATGTTAGAAGCAATTGATTCAGACACAGTGTCTTGAAGAATTAGGAAGAAAGGGTAGATCACCTTTGAAGGCAAATAAAATGAATGATTGTACTGTGTTGCCTGATGTGCTCATTGGTCCTGTTAATCAGTGCCAGTGTCCAGAGGATCTGGGCAGTTCAGAGGAGAAACTTGCCTGCTTTGCTTTACAAAACTTATTGAACTACTGAGGTGCCTAGCCAGAATTCGTTGTAATATTGATTGGACAAATGTTAGAAGCAATTGATTCAGACACAGTAAGCCCCTGGGATTGAAGTGTTTTGTTTTACCACTGGTTTACTTTGGGTGCCAAACACAAGGTGTTCCTTGTGGACAGAGGGATATTCACTACATCTTTCCCCACGACATAGAAAACTTTGTTCCCTGACACTAGTGTTATAAAAGAGTATTAGTGTGTTTAGAACACTGCTTTAAATTAATTGCACTTTTTCAAAGTAGTGATGTAGGAGAGATAGCACTAGATTATAAATCCAGTTCTAATCTATCTGAATATTAGCCCTGGGCTCTTAATCTTACTGTGCTTCAGGTTTCTCATCTGTAAAATGGTGATTAAAAAAAATGTGTCGTGCTATCTTAGCTGAGGCTGCCATAACAAAATACCACAAATGGGGTGGCTTAAACAACAGAAATTTATTTCTCACTGTTCGGAGGATAGGAAGTCTAAGATCAGGAGCCTCGTAAGGGCTCTTTCCCTGGCTTGCAGATGGCTGCCTTTTTGCTGCATCCTCACATAGTAAGAGAGAAAGAAAGGATGTCCTGCAAGCTCTTGGTGTCTCTTCTTATAAAGGTACTAATCCCGTCATGAGGACCTCACATTCATGACCCCGTTTAAACCTAATTTGCTCGCAAAGGCCCCGTCTCTGAATACTATCACATTGGGGGTTAGGGCTTCAACATATGAATTGGGGGAAGGGACATAATTCAATCCATAGCACCTCATGGTAGAGCAAATGAAATAAGGAATATGATTGAACTACAGAAAGAAAGATACATTAAAAGGTTAGAGTTACTTACCAGTATTTGTCTAACCTTATTTTCATATACCTTTCTGTATAATAAGGTTTTGGTTTTTTAGCATGTTTTTTTGAAGCAGTTATTAATGTAAAATCAAATAAAAATAAAAGTTCTCATGTTTCTAGCCTTTTAACAATTCTCTGTTGCATTAATCTTGCTAGATTAACTTAACCTAAGTGTTATTTTATTACTTTTCAATACTTATTTCTTTGCTTAACTTTGGCCTTACCTTCTATTGACATAGCTACCTCAATATATTAATTACCAATTAATGGGAATTGGTAAGATAGATTTCACTTATATGATGGAGTACCTTTTCACAATTGTTTAGGGTGGATGTTATGGCATTTTTCTTTAAAATTAAACGTATATTTGAAAATTGAGTGGATTATTTCCAGTTTCTTATAGAGGAGAAACTAAATGAGGTATTCTGTTAACTGATTACGTTAAGCAAAAAAACAGAAACAAAAACAAAACTACATAATGTGTGTTGGATGATTATTTTTTTAATGAAAGAAGGACTGAATTGAGAAGAACCTGGTACTTCAGTCAGTAATGATAAAAATTAAACAGGGAAGTAAATAAAATATATTGCATTTGTGTTTTCTTTTTTGATTAGTACTCATCCTTGATACAGTCTTTTTGGATATTTGTGCAAAAAAGAGTTTGTCTTTATTGTAGGCTATAGGTTTTCTTTTTCTAGATAGGGTAGAGATTTTGTGAAAAACATAGCAATGTGTCTGAAATAATTTGTTTAATTAGTTATACTGTATTCTTTCCTTTTTCACTGGAGAAAGGTATATATCACCCCTCTCCTCCTTTTTCTTTATTTTGATAGTATATATCACCCCTCCCCTCCTTTTTCTTTATTTTGATTGCTTTAAAGATCAAGTCTTTGAAATTCTGTTCACAAATATAATTGCCCATTAGAAAAGAGAACTTCTTACCTAAGAAGGAAGTCTGTTCCCAGTGTAAGGAACAATGTCAGATTTTTCAAGTCCTCTCCTGTNGGTACTTCAGTCAGTAATGATAAAAATTAAACAGGGAAGTAAATAAAATATATTGCATTTGAGTTTTCTTTTTTGATTAGTACTCATCCTTGATACAGTCTTTTTGAATATTTGTGCAAAAAAGAGTTTGTCTTTATTGTAGGCTATAGGTTTTCTTTTTCTAGATAGGGTAGAGATTTTGTGAAAAACATAGCAATGTGTCTGAAATAATTTGTTTAATTAGTTATACTGTATTCTTTCCTTTTTCACTGGAGAAAGGTATATATCACCCCTCTCCTCCTTTTTCTTTATTTTGATTGCTTTAAAGATCAAGTCTTTGAAATTCTGTTCACAAATATAATTGCCCATTAGAAAAGAGAACTTCTTACGTAAGAAGGAAGTCTGTTCCCAGTGTAAGGAACAATGTCAGATTTTTCAAGTCCTCTCCTGTGATCTACCTAGACAGGTGTTCTCTTTTGAAACACTTAACTTTTAGGAGTTGTAGACAAGTGGTGTTTTTTACTTGTCCTGGACAAAAGTGATCCTCTGTAGAAAATCCATTACAAAATGATTTTGCATAGGCATTTAATGTTGCAGATTGCACTGCAAATCTTGGTAGGCCCATTGTTTTGGAAGTAAAGATATATCTTGTTTTAGGCAATAGAGGAGTTTGTATTGTAAATAATAGTAGCAACCAACGGTTGATTAGCTGCCATTATAATTTTGGTATTTCAAAAACAAGTATCAAATTAGTCAGCAAAGGAGAAAATCAGAACCTCATTGGACTTCCTTACTTTTAACTTTGGCTTAGCATTCACATATGCACACACATAAACACAACATACTCTTTAAATGTTTCTTAGGGGATGGGGTGAGGAAAGGAGGATACTGTATCTTTTCAGTTCTTAGGGCCTGTAAAGATCTTAATCTAGCTCTGTTTATGTTGAATGGTTTTTTTTTTTTTTTTGTCCTCTCCTGTGATCTACCTAGACAGGTGTTCTCTTTTGAAACACTTAACTTTTAGGAGTTGTAGACAAGTGGTGTTTTTTACTTGTCCTGGACAAAAGTGATCCTCTGTAGAAAATCCATTACAAAATGATTTTGCATAGGCATTTAATGTTGCAGATTGCACTGCAAATCTTGGTAGGCCCATTGTTTTGGAAGTAAAGATATATCTTGTTTTAGGCAATAGAGGAGTTTGTATTGTAAATAATAGTAGCAACCAACGGTTGATTAGCTGCCATTATAATTTTGGTATTTCAAAAACAAGTATCAAATTAGTCAGCAAAGGAGAAAATCAGAACCTCATTGGACTTCCTTACTTTTAACTTTGGCTTAGCATTCACATATGCACACACATAAACACAACATACTCTTTAAATGTTTCTTAGGGGATGGGGTGAGGAAAGGAGGATACTGTATCTTTTCAGTTCTTAGGGCCTGTAAAGATCTTAATCTAGCTCTGTTTATGTTGAATGGTTTTTTTTTTTTTTTTGGTAAAGCAAATAACTTCTATTTTGTATAATCATCCTTGATTTTTTTAAAGGGTAAATCTGATTTTTTTAAAAATAAAAAACACGCTTCACGTAAAGTGAGCTACAGTTCTGTTGCTTGAAGTTGATGAAATATAAGACAGTGTCAGCCTCCTCTAGTGGTGGAACTACTTAAGGTCCATCCACTACAACAAGGTTGTATATGCCTCATAAATGTTTCTATTGAGTGGTAACTATTCTATCAGGGAACTTTCTTGCAAAACTCTTTGAAGAGTATGCAGGAATGCTGCCTCTGGATAGATCAATATGTTTCTAATTTTTCTCATAAACTATATTATGCTTTCTTAAATTTTAAATTCTTTCCAAAACATGATTTTTTGCATTGAGAAAAAAAGTGACTAACCTAGAATCACTGGTCTTAACCCGGAATTTTCATTAATATCATATGTTCAGCTTTTAATGAACATGCCTGGATATCCACTCCAAACCTATTAAATCAAAATCTCTTCATGTGTAGACTTCTCCCAGTTGATTCTCATGAATATCCATGATAGTCTTTGGGTTCTTGGTCAGTGGTTCTCAAACGTGTGGGTGGTCACCAGACCCACAGTGGCAGCGTCACCTGGGGTCTTTTAAGAAATTCGGGTTCTTGTGCCACTCACCCTTCCTCCTCAACCTACTGAATTAGGAACTCTGGGGCAGTAGTGCGTGTTTTAACAAGTTCCCCAGTGATTCTAATGCACATGAAAGTGTGAGATTCACTGTTTTAGATCATTTCAAAGATCCCCTATACTCTAAAATTCCACAAATGCTTACCCTATTAAAAGCTTCCAGGACATTGCTTTAGTGACCATCATTCAACATTTTATCTTTCTTCATCCAGCTTTTTTGCTTTAAGCTTTTTATTTTAATGTTCTTATAGAATTAATGTCTTCTGTTGTAAACCTTCTCAAATGCTTGGTGGCAGTGGCAGGACATTAATCATAAATGTTGAATAAAAAGCCTTTTTCTCTTGTATTATGTTCTTTACTATTTGTCAGTTTTCTGATGATTAGCAGCTATGGAAATATTAACCTTGTTCATGGGTAAGAAGCTGAAAGAAGGCTGCTTTCAGGTTTGGTTCGGGCATCAGCAAGATGCTTGAGACAGGTGGGTCAAGTTTACTGTGGGGTAGTTGGAGAGATGGCCACCATCCTCTCTAGTTATCCTAGTTAATGTCACTCTGAGCCAAGAGTTCTGGCAGAATAGCTCCTTTAAGTCTAGCGTAACGTGTGCTGGTCAGGCAGGATGGGGAATTAGAGCTCTCTCTGCTCACTGTAAGGAAACCTCTTTTTTGGCTCCCAAATGATTTCCAGAGCTATCAAAATAATACTGTTTGTAGGCACTTTTCATGGCTGAAAAGAGCAACTTGGAGAGGAAAAGGAATATTCTGCAGACTCTGAGAGAAATGTTTTACAGCTGGGCATTGCACATAAATGCGAACTGAATGCCCTTTCAGCTGTGTAACTCACCACTGGAACTCAACAGTGGAAGAACCACTCAACAAAAGTGAAGAGCACCTCACACAGGCATTTGTACTTGTAAACCAACTCTTCTTTGTGGGCCAGCAATGTGTAGGACATTGTACTACAGTTCTCGAGTAAATCTTGCAGTGGTGAAGTGTTGGTGAGCTGCCTGCTGCTCATTAGAGATCCTGTCTGGTTCTTTTCCTGCAGAATGAGTGGTGGATTGCTGACACCTGTTTTCCCATCCAGCCTGAGGATGTGAAGTGTGCATTAGGAATGCCTGAAAGTGATTCCTTGTGTCCAAGTTGCTGCAGCTTGGGGAGAAGTGCTGCATAGGAAGAAGGGGGTGGGAGTTCAGTGCTGGTAGGCAAGATGAAAAAAATCAGTGATGAGAAACTGCAATATAAACTAAAATGAGATTCTTATCCTTGTGTAAAGCTAAGGGTTACAGCCATGGCTACGCTAATTGTATGGCTAGGCATTTGTCGGACTCCTGCCATCATAGCCAAATATATTGTTAAGCAATTCATAACTAAAGCCAAAATATTTCATTACTTTAGTTACACTAAGTTTCCGTTTGTATTGTCAGGTCTAGGACTCAGACCCTTCAAACATACTGTACAGACTGGGTCACAGAGCCCTCACATGCCAGGCTAGCTCACCAGACCCCTCACATGCAGGTCCATGCTAGGTAATTGGGAACGATCCTGGGAGCCATTGGTAGATGACACGAGCTCAATCCTCAGCAGCAGCAGCTTGCAGCAGCAGTAGCAGTGGCGGTAGGCTCTCAGGACATCTGCAGGCACTGGCAGCAACAGTTGCAGCAACAGCCTCCAGCAGCAATAGTGGCCTCCCCGTAGCCCCCCTGGGGGCATCCCAGGGGCAGGGAACCCCCGTGGATCAGAGCCACTGTCCTTTATACGTAAGTCCATAATGCAGGGCACCTGGGTGTCCGCATGTATCTACATCAGACAATAACCAAGGAACACCTGGGCACACATGTATATTTACATCAAATACTCAGCAAGATTCTGAACATCTGAGGGGCCCTGACCATTTTCCTTCACTTTCCCTGCACCTTGTTTAGTGGCTTCTGAATGTGCTCTTAGTTTGTTCTCCAACTGGGTCGCCTATTCAGTGAAGTAAATAGATGTGTCCTATACATGAGAAATCCTCAAATATTTCTCAAATAACATGAGTTGAGACTATGAGCACATTAGAAAAGGGATAGAAATAGTCTACTCTTACAACCAAATTTGTCAACATTAAAATATTTTAGAATAAATTTGGCCTTAGATATGTAAAATTCGAGTATGTTGGTGGTACAATCAGTTTCTTTGTACACTTTCTGTCCATGTGTCTGCTCTACCTATCTTTACCTGCTACAAAGTCTCTTACTGTGGCAGATGGTGGAAGAGAGGGCCTAATGTGCATGCTGCCTTTAGTCACAGTCACAGAGTGCCTGCTGTATGCAATGCATTATGCTGACTATGAGAGGAAAACAAGAAGCACAGGACAGACCCCTGCTTTTACAAGTGCAGAATCTGCAGTCTGTCTGAGGAGAAAAGACACATTAGAGGCAGCACAATATTGCAGCATATCTAATAAGGAAACAGGTGATCCAACCGGTACATTTTCAGGAGGTTTGGAGAAGAGGACTGAGTTGAGCGAGTCAAAGAGGATGTGAAACTTGTTTTGGGTATTAAAAGATGAAGAAAATTCATTGAGAGTAAGAGATTGGGGTGTGTACGACGCTCTTTCCCTGCCATTCGTAGGCGGTGGAATTGAAGGCTTTTTTTTTTTTTTTAAATAGTGGCAACATTTCCTCCTGACTCATTTGTGGGTCTTGGCTGGGTCTCATTGTGAACACTGGCCTCCATTTGTGAACTGTGGATGAATGGGGTTGGGGTTGGGTCATGGCCTTGGACCAGAGTGAAATTAAGGGGCTCATAATGTGATTGAACTGATGACCTTGGCCTCATTACCACTATGTTTTAACCAGTTGAGTCAATCAAACATTGCAGAAAGGGTAATCAAGGTATCTCTCAGAAAGAGATCTGTGTAGCAGTCAACGTAGGAGAGGAAACAAAGCCAGATCCTTCTCTCATGTTAACACCCAAGCGTTTATCTCATCATCCTTGAGTTTCTATGCTTGTTTCTGCATCTAATAAAAATAAGGTGCGAAAACAAAAAGGACACGATGTCTCTCCTGTGTTAGTATTTTGACATAATGAAATGTGTAGTCATTTTTCCTGTGCAGTATCAGACTATTTTTTGCAGAAGATGGTTTCAGCAACAATACTGTTTTCAGTTTTAGATGTGTAATGTCCGTAAATTTACTGATGATTCCTTTCTCTTCTTTAAAGTCCGAACAACCCAGTCCTGCCAGTTCCAGCTCCAGTTCCAGCTCTAGCTTCACACCGTCCCAGACCAGGCAACAAGGTATCAACGTCTCCCAGGCAAACCATGAGACATTTTTCTCATAAAACATCTTAATGAGTTGATTTATGACCTATCTTCTACTGTTTTATTTTTTGAATGGTAACTTGGCTTTTGTGCAGTTGTATTTATTTCCCCTAGGATTGCACTTGGGTATTGTTCTGATGTATTAGGCTGGGCTCTAGAAATTCCCCTTTTTCTAGTTCTTGCCATCTGATTCCCATTTGACAAAAGGATTATGGACACAGCCCATTCCAGGGAGTTCCCAAAGGAAATACAATTGCAAAAGGTGGACTTGAGAGGCTTTGACATAGAGATATAGGTTTTCACTCTTCCTCCTGGACATCTTTCATTTTATTTTTCTACAGATTAATAGACTTTTTTTTCCAGTAAATGTTAATTTTAAATGTTAAATGCTATCTTTTAAATATAATTTTCCGTCTACTCATGATTAAGTGTTAACTTAAACTCAGAATAAAGCAATTTAAACTAGAACATTTAACTAGTTATGTATTCTATTTGTTGGGGGGGATCTTCAAATGTGGGCTCATTTTTCTTTTTTGCATGAAAAGTGAGTAGGTATCAAAGAATAATCTTTTTCATATCATGTTGAACATAACCTTTTTCATTGACCATATTGAAGTCCTGATATCCTTGTATGTTTTCAAAAGGATTGAATTGTTGTATGTGTTTGGACTCAGGCTAAGCTGCCAGGAAAAATGAGATGAAAGGCAGTTATCATTTTGGCTATTCGGAGATCTTGTTCCACTGATTTCCAGAGAAATAAGCCCACTACAAAAGCAGAGAAATTTGGGTTTTGCAGAATGTGAGATTGCAGGGGGTTGATACTTATTTTAGAACTGAGTTAGTGAGGGTCGGCCCGGTGGCGCACTGCTACAGTGCGCCGCTTGGGAGTGTGGTGGCGCTCCCGC
>NW_007727924.1:56959-71122 GCF_000696425.1 Galeopterus variegatus | reverse complement strand
ATCCCGTAGCCGGTCCCGGTCCGGTACGGGTGCGACACTGAGGGTTGCGATCCGTTGCCAGACACGAAAAAAGACAAAAAGGAAGAACTGAGTTAGTGATGGGTCAGACATTCCTATCATAGATTAGACTTTAGGAATTGTCTAATCCAGAATGAAAGTGCCTCTCTGAGTTTCTTGATTGCCTTTACAATCTCTTTCTTCTGTTAAGATTAAAAATATCTATCTTCTTTTCATCACAGAATAGCGAAGTGAAAATAAGCCACACTAATGAGTTTTTGTATGCATGTGTGTTCTCAGTTTTGACCTGTCCTGGAATAAAATTAGTTATGGCTTGATTTTTTTCCCCCCTCCCATTTAATACTGGATACCGTCTTGAATTTTCTGGGTACCTGATTTATTACATGGTCTTATTTATGTTAATATATGCTGGTATTTTGCCAGGAACTTCTTAAAAAGTAAAATGAAAATTGGCTGCATAAAATTGTTGCAAGAAGACCTTGTGTCCAAGATCAATATGAAGATCAGAAATAGGACATTACACTATGGAATTGAAATACTTTATGATCTGAACTTAACTGAAATGCTTGCTTGATCTGAAATTGACCTTGAAATAAAAGGAACAGCTAAAACAGCTAAACCTTAATAGATCAAAAACTACCACACAAAAGCTGCATTGCCCAGAACAAGTTACAACCACAGTAATTTATTAATCTCAATTTTTCAATACATGGATTAACCTAACTAACAAAACATTCAATTCTACTAATAGATCTTTCTCTTTCTTTTTAGGTATAATTTTTCTTAGGGAAGAAAAATATACAGGAAAGAATCCTAGGAAATAGAGATTCTTTAATGAACATTTTTGGAAATCTCTTATGAAAACAGTAGTGTTTTGGCAGAGGTTTCACTCTAGAAACTGTACCAAATTTGTCTTATAAATTGTATAAATATATATGATAATGATTATTTTTAACTGGCGTTCAGTGCTGGTAAGCATTTCTGTGTGTCTGATATGGCTAAGCATGTTTAAAGTAGTATGTTTGATTGCCTGTGGTTCACTTGTCATTACTCAGGTCCTTTAAGGTCTATAATGAAAGATCTGCATTCTGATGACAATGAGGAGGAATCGGATGAAGGAGAGGATAATGACAATGACTCTGAAATGGAGAGACCTGTAAATAGAGGAGGTAGCCGAAGTCGCAGGTGAGTGTCTCAGACAGAAAGAGGTTCCCTGCAGTTGAGTCATACCTTTTCACTACACCTGCTAGTATAATCACAGCAAAGGTGTGAAATGTCAAAAACAGTAGCAGTCAATGGGCACATTCGTTTGCTGCGGAGACACCTTGGTGTGCTTACACTCACCTCTACAGGGCACTCTTTCTGCTTTTCTCAGAAAGGAGAGGTTTTCCCTCTAAAACATTTATAGGAAAAAGTCATATTAGAAGTTCTTGTTCTTGAAAGGATATGCCAAGTGGCAGAATTGACTGCTGAAATCGTCTGTTTTCATTTGAAGAGTTTGTGTAGATCCATTGCCGGAGGTAGTCTCAGAATTTGAAGAAATGTGTTTGCTGTTTGTAGTTAGAAATACATAATTGGCTCCAGTGAATTATGTGTGTGACCTAATTAAAGCTAGGATCACCTGTGTGTGTTTTCCAGAAAATAAATTCCTTTTAAGTGTGCTGACAATTAGGTTCCTTAAGTAGCTTTAATGCTGTGAGGCATAATTCCACATTATAAGATGGTAATTCATGTCACTTATAATTAATAGTCAACTTGAAATTGCCTTGAGGATTTTGTTTATCATGAGGAAAACAAATAGGCATGCTTACTTTAATGTGTTTTGAGTAGAAAAATGTGAATCTACTTGAACTTAAAATCCAATTACACTTATAATATATTGAATCTTTTCCCATTATTAATTACTGTGTAGAAGGTCCTAAAATTCCTGAAAAGAATGCAGTTTTCACCCAGACTAGACAGACCATATGCTTCCTATTTGGCAATGCCTTAGTGTCCTTTAAGAAGAGCCTTTTTAGGATATGTCAAATCTCTTAATGACTGTTCCTTAGGGCCATACTCAACACATCTCTCTCCACCTTGTTTCCTAAACTCACTTGTCTATATTTGTTTTAAACAGGAGAAAATGAGGAACCTTATAGCCTTGGTCTTAAAACATTTCGCTTTAGAAGTCCTACAACTGACAAAAAGGAAACTGGTAGTGCATAAAGACCTAAAGGGACTGAAACTTTGAGTTAAGGAATTTACTTTTAACAACCCAAATCCTAACCACTGGCTGCTCTCAAATTTAGCTGATGAAAATTACATGACCTATTTAGACAATCTCCCAAATTGTTATATAGAAGATCTGGATATTCTGATTAGCTGTTGCCCACCACATACTGTCCCATCCCGAGTCCATGTGGGTGAGATCATACATATTTGTGAGATGTCTGATGTGGCTATGCATTATTGGGAACGTTTTTCTTTTCCCCACCTGACATGTGCTGTTCTCATGGCAGTGCCAGTATACATTTGATCTTCACTGCACTTGTGAAGTCTCAACTGTTTAATCAGTTTAAATACTCAGCCTTCCACTTCAGTCAAGAAGCATTTTAAAGCAGCGTTTCAACTGAACACTTCATTAATGTAATTTAGTTAAGAAAAACAAGTTCCATCAGTTTTTGCTAAAGGAATATCCCAGTGTATTATTTTCATTTCTTATCTTGTATCTTGTCTGTCTGAATATATAATAGAGCTAGAATGTGATTGCCTATTCAGAGTGAAAGAACTATTCGGATTTCTAAAGCATTTTCTGTTTCTGAGAAGAACTTTATATTAGGTTACTATATTACTGGAGAAAGGAAGCAAATACTGAAGGACATTTCTGACGGAGGACTCGCATTCAGCAGAGTAGAATAAAGAAATATCTCCTACCCTGGCTAAAAGAAAATTCCATTTTATTCTGAAAAAGAAAAAGTAGAGGACGAGGTGTATTTTTATTGTCTTTAGTTGTTGAAGATCTCATCCTATTTTTCTAAAGCAGTTGTCCTAAACACATTGTGTCTTTGTTTTGTGTATTCAGTTAATTGTACCAGTGTTCAGAACTAGAGGCAGACTTGAACAGAGACACGATGGAGGTGATTATTGGTGGTTCCAGCATGTGGGGCTTCACCTATCTCTGCCTTAGATGTCACTCTGAGCTGTCAGTGGTGCAGGGCTGTAGGCTATATTCTTCTGAGTAGTTGCCTCCACTCCCACAGACTATTCTAGCTCTGTTTGTAACTTTTCCATCCATAGCAAAGAGGCAAAGGGAAAGGAAAATAAATGTAGTAATGTATGAACTCTGATTTTGTTGATCTTCTGTAAGCTTGAGTGGTGTGCTTGATGATAGTGGGTAGGTGGAGCTGGGAAAGGGAAATAAATGGATAAATGAGACCAGTAAAGTATAGTGGCTGAGCACTAGCTTTGAGTGACATTGCTTGGGTTTGCATTCTAGAGCCACCACTTTTACCTCTGTGACCCTAGGTGAGAGACCCAGTCTAAGTCTCAATTTACTCATCTGTGAAATAGGGGATCATAAAAAGAGAAATGGCAGATCAAGCACTTAACACAGTTGCCGATACAAAGTAAGTGCTTGTTAGATGTTGTTTAAACAAACTTTTCAATGGTTAGTGTTTGGAATCCTTGCTTTCCATGCCTATTCCACAGATATTTCAAGAATTGTCTGTTTACAGTGATGCATACAACTTCTTTCTCTGTTTCTTTTCAGAGTTAGCTTAAGTGATGGCAGCGATAGTGAAAGCAGTTCTGCTTCTTCACCCCTACATCATGAACCTCCACCACCCTTATTAAAAACCAACAACAACCAGGTAAATAGTGGGGTTTGCACTTTTTAAAGCTGCATAACTAGGTGTAATTGTTTTTATAGGGAACACAAAACTTTTTGCCTCTGAATTTTAAACAAAGTCCCTCTTGATGCCAAATAAATGGGAAGCCACATCCTTAGGAATAAACACATATAGGAAAAGAACGTCTGTTGTCATGAGAAGATGAGTATGTTCCATTGGATGGGTTAATTAAGCAGGTGCAGGAAGGAATGATGACAAAAAGTATTGCCCATTTACTCCTGATTTCTATATATTTTAGCCTTCAGCAGTAAGTAGCTGACTTAACTAGAAAGAATATGACCTTTGGTGCTGATATAAAGCCTGGTTCTTTGCTTTACTACTGGTAATTTACTAGTGGGAAGTTAACTTTTAACTTGTGATCCTCGGCTTCCTTATCTGTAAATGACATTAACACCTACCTTGCAGGTTATCGGGAGGATGATAAATAATACATGAGAAGAGCATGAGGCAGTGCACAGCACCTACTTGGCACTCCAGTGATGGTAGATGTTTATTATTATAGGTGCTCTGCCTCAGTTTTCTCATCCAAGAAGAAGGATTATCACTTGGGATTATAAGGAATAATTAATAAAATGCAGAGAAAATAAAGGTCATTATCATTGTTATAAATCAAGTTAAAGGAAAGCTTATTAATTTGACAGTCAACTCAGAATATAGTTATTTGGATAAGGTCTAGGCAGAACTTTAAAGGCTGTGATGAAGAGCTTTTGTTAAACAAATGAATAAGACTGGGATATTTTCATTACTTACTAAAATAAACTGTTTTCAAGTGTCATGAATATTGTAAAAGCCTCATTGTGCAGTGAGTTGATATTCTCATTACCGTAAGTTATTCTTATCTTTTTGTTTAGACAGATTTCCTGTGACCTCACAGTAATTGCTTAATTCAAGTTGCTGTATATTAACTTGAAAATTAAAGAACTGTGCTTTTTAAAAATTAACTCTGTTTTACAGGTGTCCTACAATTTTAAATAGTCTTGCCCTTGAATTTGTGATCTTTGTTTTACTTGGAAAATGTAATTTTATAGCTGAAGACTTTTTATTTACATATTGTGTAAAGCATGAGCGTCGATCTCTTAAAATTTAAAATTGCTCTTGTATTAAGTTTATTTACAACTTAAATCCTTCATTGTTAAGTAGGAATGATACCAGTGCTCTTTACTGGACCAGTTACAGTTCGCCTGCAGTTTCTTTGTGTCCTACATGTGAATGAAAGAAAGCCCAGCCTTGTCATCTGTTGCAGATGGGTTGTTCACTGAGTTGTTAACTTCGTATTTCCCATCCTGGCTCCTTGCTGTCCCTGCTCCTCCCCACCTCCAGGGACAGCTGTGCCCATGGCTCAGCCTTCTCTCACTTCTGGCGTGGCGGTCCACCACCACAGGTCAGGCATTTTTGTGGAAAGTAAACAGAGGAAGGACATAACACCGTGACCATTCAGTTGAGGAGAACACTGGGTTGGCTAACTAAATAACCTGGGATCATTCTGTAAATTTTTGCTTCAGTAAGAGCCGGCAAAAGAACAGAATTAGGACCTTGACTGTATTTTTATATCCACTTTAAACCTATTTCGGCTTGATTTCTGCTTCCAGTGGGTCGTGTATCAGAATTGGGACACTTCATGGGCTGCAGCAGTGGCGGTGCCAGGAGTGCAGGATGTTAGGGTGTGCTTTTGTGCCCCTCATGCACCTCCATCAGCATCTCCCCCAAGCATGGTTGAGACCAGGCTTGCTGAGTCAGTGCAGCTCAAGAAACCCCTGTTTTGCCCTTCAAACCCAATACCTGCCCTGAAACCCTTTGTGAATGGGCAGTTTTGAGCTGGACCCCGGCTTTACGGAAAGGTTTAGATTTTTTGTCAGACTGTTTTTTTTTTTTTAACCTGTCTGGCAAAACAAAAGCAAAGACAATTAGTATCATCTCTCTGAAGATGGTAAAAATTACTTATCTGATAAAATGGCATACCACTGGTTCCTTGGCATGTTTACTTGACAAATGTTGCTTCACACGTGTGAACCATTAATCTGCCATGAATACTCAGTTCTATGTCACTTTCTCCATGCACCTATAAGCATAATAAGAAAGTCCATATGCTTATACTTTTAGGTAGTCTGGGACAGGAAGGAAACGTATGTATCACAGGAGTGCTTACCTCCTTGGAGCTATGTCTTGGAGCCGAGAGCAAGAAAAGGTTTTTTAAAACTTTGTTTAGTCCTGGTTCCTTAACCCCTTTAATCACCTGCACTGGGTCAAGTGTGAGGCTATCCCTTTAAGGCAGTGTTCTAGGACTCAAAAAAATTGCTAGTATTTCTTAGTTCTCCATGCTAATGGAGTGAGAGAGTAAAAATTTCTTAAAAACCTAAAAGTCTCTTAAATTTCACTATAGAATGTGTTTTTAGTCTTTGAATATGTGTGTGTCCATGAAAGAGGAGAATCTGAAATTTTACATCAAATAAAATAGATAAAAACATACCGGGAAGGCCCAACTCTGAAATGGGAAGACTGAGTTTCCTCTTCCGTACCCCTTGTCTGTTCTCTATCTGCAAATTGAAAATGATTTCTTAAGCTTCTGTAAAGTACCAGGCAAAGTTAAACTGCCTGTTGCCTTTTCTCAAATATTCCAGGGACTAGGGAAGAGAAGTATTAGAGTCAAACATATTCTAACTACTGAAAAAAAGTGAACAGAGAGAGAGCACCACATGTCAACAAAGCAAGTAATTAACCTGAATATTGTTCAGAGCTACTAATGATTATTAACATGAAAGATCTATCAGTGTTAATCCGTCTGCTGAATAATTGAGTTGTCATTCCTCACAAAGAGATACCAAAAAACATAATCTTGAAAATTTGATTCTTAAACTGTATACTCAAATTAAATATAGAAGTGCCACTACTCGCCATTCTTCTGTTTTCAGAGATTACGATATCTATAAATGGTGCATCAAGGCAGCTTGGGTGGCTGTTTCTTTCAGTATCGCTTAATAAAAAATAATAGAGTGTTGCACCATTTTAACCAGAGATGATTTTTTCACCCCAAACCTCCCTTATGTGAATTTCAAACAAAAACAAAACGCCAGATTTTCTTTAGTCAAAAGTATGGCAGAGAGGGAGAGGTGAGAGGACTTGAAGGAAGGAAGTGATCCATTGGACTCGAGTTAATATTCAGAATATCATAAATCACCTTCCAGCCTTCAAGGCATGTTGAATGAAATTAAAAAGAGTCCATCCAGTTCAACTGGTTTGCAGTAAGCCTGCGGAAGACAAGGTGTTGTACTTTTATATTCAGGAGTCGTTTCCCTAAAGATAAGAAATGATCATAAATAAAACAATTGTCTTCAGCACGGCTCAGCTCTCTCAGAATGAGGTTTTGACAAAGCTGTTTATTTTGGAGCAGGGAGAGATCAAAGAAGGAAGATTAACTGAGTCCTCTCTGGGCAGCCACTCAGTAACTTGAGGCGGGTCACTGACACCCGGAGCTTTTGTTCCTGCCACTGCAGCTTCAGAAGAAAGAAACTAGGATTTCAATGTATTTTGGCCTTCTGTGCTGTAGCACTTACGGAATGTGTGGGGTGGGACTTAAGCGCCCAAATGTTCTGTCTATTTTCTGCTTTGAAGAGAAGGTGGCAGAACTCTCTAAACCTAGTTAAGCACAGTTCCATTGCAAATATAGTGTCTTCAGTCACTTTCGACACCCGGAGTGCAGCAAGTTGGGGGAGGGGATTGTGGGAGGAGATGGATATGATGGGAACAAAATTCAGTTCTCTCCTGCACAAGGCAAGTAGGCAGGCACTGTTTTTTTCTCTTGCCTGAAATCTCAGTGGATAGTGTCTGCGTTGCCCAGCCCAGCATCTGAGTTGGCGAGGAGTGCCATCTACTGACCTACTTACTCCTAGGTCTCTGAGCACTGATTTTCCCCTTGAGGTCTCATTTCCAACAACAATAGAGAGGAGGAAATTCTGAACACAGTGAAGTGTTTGGTTTCCTTTACAGTGGAGCATGTTAAAAACGATTGTCTTGCCTCTGCTATTAAGTAATTTCCTTGTGTTACCAAAAGTATTGTATTTTCAGTTAGCCTGGTCAAATTGGTCATTTGGTTATCTTAATGTTAAAAATGAAGAAATAAATTAATTCTCTGGAAAAACTGTTAGAAGCATACTTCTTACCTGTGCATTCTCAATACAAAGAAAGATATACTGTTTAGGAGTAGTTGGTCTTTTCCAGAATGTCCTGGCCTTATCCTCAACGAGAACAATGTTTATCAATATTACAAATGTTAAAGCCGAGTGGGAATCTGGATATTATCTTTCTTGTTCATCTCTCTCATTTCATTTTTTGAGGCCCCCAAATGTTAAATGACAGGGCTAGGTTTCTGAGCCTAATCAGTACTCTTACTTCTACAAATCAAAAGTGGACTCATTCTTAAAATCTTATGTTATGGAACATGGTAGACCTGTGAACAGAACAGTGACTGAGTTTGGACAGATAGTGGGTAAGGAGAAGAATAGTAGGAATATGCAACTTCTTAAAATAGTCCTTTATTTGGCTTTTTCTTTCTTAATATTAGTCTCCTATTATAAAAACTCACTCGTAATGAGTTATAATGAAAAGGACAAATGATTTTGCTTTTTATATTTATACATTTTTGTAAACACTCATCATTAATAAATCTAGTGGTTCTTGGCCTTTTCAAGAAGGCCGTTTTAAAGTATTTCCCTCATAATCCTCAATTTTGAAGATCCTGTCTAATAAATAAGCTACATTTATTAAATAATAATTTGTTTCTCCTTTTCAATAATTGGAAACATAGCTCCCCACCAAAGCTTCTGAACAGTATGCAGAACTACTATTCATAACTTAAGTTGTAATCAGTCCAGATTAAAGGAAAGGCACTTGGTGTTTTGCCACGGGTAAACATCATTTCTTGAAACACAGAAGACAGTCCTGTCTCTTTATTTCTTGAGTTGGAGGATCCCAAATTGGGATCAACCGGTGTAACTGAAGACCATCTTCATTTCCAAAGCTGCATCAATTTAGTGGATATGAATAACTTGGAATCTAAAAGCAGGTACTAAAAAGGGCATTTGAGTGTTTGTTTTTATCTTCCCTAGTGTAGTGAGCATTGGTAGTCATGCTGAAACAGCAGAATGGATAGGAAAAAATTCTTGCCAGAGGGGACTGTAATCTCAGTACAACTCAGCTGTTGTACATATGTGTGAGAGTGTTGTCGCAAAAGAGAAGCAGCCTTGGAAGGGTAGATCAATTTCCTTATTGTCAACTTTTTTTTAAGTTCTATTGCTCTGACTCAGCATTTCAGATACAAGTAATTTATTTTCCCAGAAAATGTAAAATTAGAACAGAAGAAAGAAAATGTATAGAGAAGAAATACTATTTGGAAAGTGATGTTGTACTTTTCATTCAGTGAGTGCCTTTGTTTATGTGGTGGGTTAGCTAAGAAGTGCTTGAAGTAAAATTTAATACAGTGCTCTCTTTGATCCCTAGATTCTTGAAGTGAAAAGTCCAATAAAGCAAAGCAAATCAGATAAGCAAATAAAGAACGGTGAATGTGACAAGGTAGGCTTTCAGTCCATTACTGTGACTGTTGCGGCACTGTCAAGTCTTCTACTTCTTTGTGTTCTCCTTGATCATCCTTGCTGCTTCTCACTCCATTTTCATCAGAAGTACCCAAGATTCCCAAATGATAAGTACTTCATTGGAGGGCTTTGTAGTTAGTTTTCCATGTCTTGCTTATACCTTCAGTATTATATTAAGCTTGGCTTTATGCTCCTATTTGCCATGATGCCTACATTGCCAAGTGATTTCCTGTGCATTGAATTGGGAAGTAAGAGAACTGTGGGAGAGGTAGGTGGGTTAGGGAATCTCATATGTAAGTGAGCAAGACATCTGATCCTAGTACAGTATTCTTTCCTAAAGTATGCATCATGCATCTGAAATCTGACTGCAAGACCTGGTGGGGGTTAAGTCACCTGGAATGGGCAGGGCCCCATGCTTTTCCGAGTCAATGCAGAGCTCTTTAATGCTTTGTGAATCTTTCCTTTGCCTTTATTGCAGATGGTGGTGGGGACACCCATGCAGTTAGGCTAACAAAGACACATGAGTCTAAGCACGTGGAAAGAAAGGTGTCCCTCTGCCCTTTCAAAGGAGCTCTTCACAAACAAGATGCTAGTTTGGATAGTGATTTGTTTTTCATAAGATATTCTTCTGTTCTGTCACTTGTTGGCATCGTTTACTAGCAATGTTTGGTTTTGGGGTTTTTTTTTAAAGAATTTGCCCTGACATAATTGGTAATGTGCATTTATACTTCCACGTTCAAACTTAGACTTTTTTCTCTTAGTCAAAAACCTTCTGAGATTAAAGAATAAAAAAGTAAAAGTAGCCTGTCTTAACATGTTCAAACTCACAATTTAGCATTGAATTTCCCTACTCTTTGTAGAGGATTGTTGTGGGGAGGTGAGTCTACTCACTTGAATTTTGTTGAAAGCAAATAAATGCAAGAATTCCCTCCACCCCTACCCTTTTTTTTAAAGGCTGGCTTGGTAAAGGTAATGATCAGGCCAGGAGAGTCTTGGTCTGCAGAAGTGTTTGGGCACTGATTCCCCGCAGCCTGGGGTAGAGTGGGAGAATGAAGACCCTCCAACTGTTGCTTATGTTTTCACTTATTTCTTTTGAACTGTTTCTTAAAGGGCTTGTTCTTTTGGGGGATACTCTTCTCTTTCAGGCATACCTAGATGAACTGGTAGAACTTCACAGAAGGTTAATGACACTGAGGGAAAGACACATTCTGCAACAGGTGAGAAATGCTTTTTTTTTAGCACACCCTTTTCAGAAACCTCAAGGCCCGGTTTGTCCTGGGGTGATGTGATAGCATATGGAGACCACTGCAGCCCCACATCATCAGAACCTGGGCAAATGCTGTCTGTAGAAGCATTGGGAGCAGGTTCTCATTGCCAAGGCCACCTGGAAGTCTATTCTGGAACTCTGGTGCTTATCTCCCTCCCCTGGTGCTGCGGATGATGAGAACCGAGCACTTTTGGAGGTGATACTGGAATGTAGTGATCCCTCTGCTGGCTGATGATATAATGTGTGCTGAGGGACAGGAACAATAGGAATGCAGACCCTTTGGGGCCAGGCTTCTGGTTTCATGGGAAAACAGTGATAAGAATTTGAGTCAAGTGTTGTAAACATTTGTGATTCAATTTAGTAACCTTTTGCCAATGCTATTCTAAGGAAAATAAATATTTTCTCCATTTCCCTTATCTTGTATACCGCACATTCTATTATTATGAACTCAGCTGTGGAATACTTGTAGTGTGGAAAAATTTCCATTAGTACAATTTGATGTTTTGAGAAGATAAGAAGGGTGGTTTTTAGTTTTCATACAGTCACAGTACATGCCTCTCTATTGCATTAACAGTAGCTATTGGTAAAATAATTTTTCTTTAACACCCAAAGAGAAGGCTGTGCATTCTAAATTTCAAAGCGGGTTTGTAGATTGTTTCACTGTTTGAATTTTTTTCTTTACTACTTTCAAATGATTTAAAGTTAGTACTTAATCTACCCCAGCTGTGTGTGGTTCATTTTTTTAAAAAAAATGTTTAATGGCTGATGGCCACATTTATATTCTGTGTACATTTTTGTTTAAATCTATAAATACATACTCTCAAACTTGCCAAGTTTACTGATTGGTCTGCAAGCTTTTAACCCTTTTAGAATTTTACATGTGAATAAAAGACTATAGGCCTATGATTATTAGTTGCAAATAAGTTGCATTTCTTGTGTTTCCTTTTCAGTGAGTATAGGTAGGGGAGCGGGATTTAAGTGGCTTACCTTAAGTCATAGTCTAGTACTTTGCTAGTATTTTTCTTTTGCTTTCTTTTGTATTTCTGAAAATTGTTTTACTTCTGCTTGCCATACCTATTATTAGGGGCTAACTGACTGAGTGCTGATGTTAAATCTATTAGCTGACCTTCCCATCCCTTCCCAAACATATACTCTGAACAACTGTAGAACAATTGTCCAATAAAGCTATTAATATTCAAGTTGCGCCCAAATAGTGAGTCTCATAGGAGGGTGAGACAGATGTTTGGGCAGCGTTGGGACACCTTCACAAAGAAAGCCCAGTCAGTGAGTCAGGGATACTGGGCAGGGTCTTACTTTGGGGTGTCATTGACATTACCAATTTAATGTTGTCCTTTATTTTGATCTTTGAAAGAATTGTGAGGGAAGGTGGCTTACTTGAGAATTCCATCCAAGTGGATTATTTTAGTATTCTAGAGGGAGAGAGTAATATCTATGAATTTTTAACCTGGCATAAAGGCACTCCAGGGCACACAGCATTTCACCCTAATTGCATTCCCAGGCTGGTTGAAAGCTCTCAGTCTTTGGCCTTTTGCCTTGTAATGCAGCTGAGGCTTGTGATTATGATACCATGATGCATGTCCTGTCACGGTTTACTGCTTAATTAATTCCTATTGTAAAACATGGCACTATTGAGGACTAATGTTATTCTCCACCTTGAGGGCTGCTCATCTCGTGGAATGCATTCCACAAAATCTACGTATTTTCTGCTATGCAGACTTGAACACCTGAAGCAGAAATTCTGATGGGCCCAGTATCACATCCTATATCCTTTCCTGTTAAATGCATCCTATCTAAAAATCTGGTCTGACAATTTTATTTGGCTCACAAAAAGTGGTTAATAGCTTTGTTATACTCTGAGGGCCTGCAGTCCTGGCTCTCAGCATCTAGTTTAATGAGCAGAAAGCACTAGATCAAGAGAGCCTGTGTTCCTAAGCCACTTTTCCAGAGGGTAAAACTATAGTAGAGTGGACAAAGTCAAACCAACAGAAATGAAGACCCAGGACTGATTAATAATTTGATTCCTCTTTAAGCCACGTGTTCCACATTTATTCAGAAAGTGAGGTTGAGCACTTCTAACCTCTCCAGCGATTCAGCCTTAAGCCTGGGTTTGCATCCTAGTCTGGAGGGAAGAAAATCAACAAAACTCCGAGAAAAACCAGGGTTTCCTTAGAGGGCAGTTTAGCAATTTAGATACCAGCTATTCTTTTCAAATTATCTTTAGGGAGTGGAGAATGAATGGCATATTGGAGTGTTCCTTCTAACAACATGGAGAACCCTCCCTGAGCAGTGTTCTGCTGAAAATGATTTTCTTGATCCTGGGAAATGGCTTGTCCTGTCTTAGCACCCCTTGTAGATTGGAGCTTGATGACCTGCCTTGTAACCCAGGGTGGGGCACACATGCTTACGTGGTCAACAGTGCTTCCTAGTCCGTAACTGAGGACTTTCCACAGGAAGACCTAAGTCATCCAGACCTGACTCCACTCCAGGCAATAGCGGTTCAAGCGAAGCTTGTTCATTACTCCCCACTCAATGAAGAGGTGGCTTCAGATGGAAAGAACCCTGGTGTTTGAAAATATAATCAGATTAAAAATAATGCATCCACCTTTTTATAATTAAAAACCAGGGTTGGGAGAGGGAGCCATAGATTTAACATGTAATTCTTACTCTGTTTAAAACAAAACAAAACAACTAACAGCCTGCCCGGTAACCCCCTAAAAGGCTGACGTGGCAGGAAATAATCCATCACGAATGTTTTCACAACCATCATCTGAAGAATGAGTTAAGCAGTTTACATACTCTTTCTTTTCCACTACCCTTACATACTCTGTGCCCTTGCCTGCGTTCCTTATCTGCAGTCACTCTATTTTCTGTTATTATTATTATTTTTGATGGGCATTAATTATTGCAGTATGATGCAGGGTAATGGCACCAAGGTAAAGCCCCACTGCATCAGCAGAGAAAGCGCTCCTGCAGAAAGCAACATGCAGTCCTTTGGGCACTAGCAGGATGTGTTCAGGCTTTGTGGCCTGCATCATTGGAATAAAGCATGTTAATGTTGTGTTTCTGATGTGCTAACTATCAGGATTCCTGGAAAGCAGTGCACACTTATTTTTCTTTATAGAGCCTTTACTTAATTGAGGGCGGGGGTATATGCTCTAATAATTCAAATCATTAATGCTGTTCCCTTTGGTAAATAGTCCCGAACTCCCCTATGGCTGCTACTAGTACTACTTTAAGGCTGTCTCTGTATCTACCTTGATGTATTCTTATAGGCTCCCATAAAAATGTAGGGCTCATTTAGTTAGATTTATCAGATCCTCCTTAGATCTTGGTGTGTGTGTGGGGGGGGGGGGGCGGGGGGCAGGGGGGGGCAGGCTGGTTG
>NW_007727924.1:40160-56722 GCF_000696425.1 Galeopterus variegatus | reverse complement strand
TAGCATACATTATACGAAGTTATACGAGGGCTGCAGGCAGGGTGGGGCATGCTGGTTGTGGAGGGTGGAGGGAGTAGGAAGATGGTGATGGAGGCATTGGAAACCTAGCTATAAGATATTACGGTGCACAGGAGATGACGGCTAAATTTCCTAGTGGGCAAAAGTGTTTATTTGCTTTAAAATTAAGTGGCTTTTTTCTAGAAGGAATTTTTATTGCTCAGTTTATCGTTAAGTAATTAGTAAACAGCTATATTGAGTCATAGAAAGCTATTTTTTAAAGGGTGACTTACCACTTACCTGTCATTTTAAAGAGAAAGTGTAGGGCCTTCTGTTATCCTGACATTGCAGTTTTAGCCCATTTCAACTACTTACCTTCATCTGCTCTCCTGCCTTTTATTATAATTATTTAAAAAACAACCAAACAATAAACAACTTCAGGTAGGCCTTTTCTGAGTTTTAGTTTCTGGCATTTTCCTTGCTTCGTTTGTTTTAGTGTTAATGAAATGGCTAACAGTCATTGGGGACAGGAGGAAAAAGGGCCAACAGTTCTGATAACTTATGTGCTGTTTAGTTACTTGCAGATAATTAAGAATAAGTTTATATTTATATGGCTACCATAATCATGTTACCCTGGTCTATTAGGAGGAAGGTAATAGAATAAAGGAAGCTTTATTTACCATATATTATTTGTTCTTCTGCACAACTTTGTATGGTAAATAGAAAAGGTAACATTATCCACATTTTACAGATGAGGAAACTGGAGGCTCAGAGATTATGATGTTTTGTCCAATTCCATTCAAATGGTGAGCACAGTCAGAACTTGATATGCTAAATTCAGGACTCTTTATTCTGAATGCTTTGTCACTTACCCCTGGGCCAGCTAGTTGGGGAGAGGAACCAAACTCTGGTCTACTTGTCATTTGCCTCTTTAGTATAAATTTGACAATACAATAGCTTTGAAGAGGCTCTTTGTTTCTGTCCTAAAATTTACACAGTTTTGCTGGAGCCATAGGATTTCTAGACAGTTTAGCAAACAAAGAAATAATTAACTCCAGAAAGTACTCTTAATTCAATCAGTGGTAAGTGTATAGTAAGTATATGATTACCATGAAAGGTTTTTGTATGAAGACATACCTGTGTGTGTCTCTGTATATATGTGTATGTATGTGGCCTGTCCAAAGTTCTACACCTATTAACTAATAAAACAAATGAGTGTCCATGTTAGGTCTTTTAGTTTTAGTAATAAGATGTTGTTTGATAAAGTCTTTTATGGATGTAGTACTTTAACCATAATTGGGCACACCCCTTCTAATAATCTCTTGATGCATGTAACAGAACCCTGGGTCTAGTGGTTTAAGCAACTAAGGTTCTCTCCCCTCTTTCTCCCCACCATTTAACCATAGGCCTGGAGGTAAGTAATCCATGGTCTATGTGGTAGCTTAAAAGACACCACTAAGGACATGGACCTTTTGTCTTCAAGCTCTGCCATATTTTGTATGTTGCATTCATCCTCTTGATGGCAAGATAGCTGCTGCACTTCCAGACATTGCATCTTCATTGCAGACAGGAAGAAGGGCAGAAGGCAAAAGGCACAAATGCCCATTGTCCATACCCTTTTCAAAAATTTTCCTGAAAGCCCAGTGACTTCTGACAAATTAATCATACATAGCCACGTCTGCCAAGTGCTGCAACTGGATCTGGAGAGGCAAGCATTTTAGTTGGGTGTGTTGCCACTCTCTGAGAATCAGGCTTCTGTTAGTAAAGGAGAAGGGGTACATGGATATTAGGTAGTCGGCTTGCAGTGTCTGTCATTGTTCCACAGTGGAAGTAACTCATTTTATTATTAAAGCTGTAATTATGTTTCTAAAAAATAGTTCCAGAGGTTGGATAAGGCAATAACAGCTCAATCTGGAGTTGCACAATTAATTGGATTGAGGTTTAATATACTTTTTATGCTTCTGTGGATGTCAAATAGTATGTTCAGGAGTGGGGAGCACATTTTCTTTTAAAAGCCACTGACCCATAGGGAATAGTTCACAAATTTGCTATTTTTTAAAGAAAACTAATTGTATGAAAAGAAGGTTGAAAGTCTCAGTTCTGCTGTTTTTCATCATGGCATTAGGCAATCTAAAACTTCATTGAATAAATAATAGGCTAAATAATTATAATTATTCTTTTTTTAAGATTAAGCTAAAGAGAATTAGAAGCAATTGATAGAAAGAGTAACAGAGGCAACTAAAAATAAGTGGAAATTTGTAAAGTGTCTATTCTGCAGATATTTTTTCTATTACTCTGATAGTGATTTTCCTTCCTCCCTTACAAAGCTTGCTAAAATTAATTCCCATCCCTCCTATTTACACACAACACACCTACTTAAAACACACACTGCCCAGTCACAGCATCCATTTCTGATAAAATTATTAATAAAATAGGAATGAAAAGACACTTTACATGATAAAAGAATCTCTCAAACCAATAACCAATATCATTCTTAATATTGAAACTTCAGAAGTGTCCTCCTGAAAGCCAGGGCTGTCACCACTGTTGTTAACATTTTTCTGAAAGCTGGAGCCAGTACAATAAGAAGTGAGGTGTAACTATTATTATTATTAATTTTTTTGTTGAAGTATAGCAAAGCATACAGCTGGAAGAATTTTCACAAAGTGAATGCATCTTATGTAACCAGCACCAAATTAAACCACAAAACAGTTTCAGTACCCAAGAAGGCTCCCTTGAGCCCCCTTCCACTCACTACCCATAATCTTCAGGGCATGGGATTGAAAATGGTTTCTGTTTTTTTATTTGTGCATCCTCGTATTTTCTCAATTTCAATAATTACAGTCATATGCTGCATAATGATGTTTTGGTAAATGAGGGACCACATGTAAGATGGTGGTCCCATAAGATTATAATGGAGCTGAAAAATTCATATTGCCTAGTGATGTCATAGCCACTGTAACAGACACATGACTCACGTAGGAGCATTCGGCTGTACCATGTAGCCTAGCGTGTAGTAGGCCAATGTTTGCTTAACAACAAAATTGCCTGACGCATCTCTTAGAATGTATCATCATTAAGCCATGCATGACTGTACAAGGTACTTAAGAAAGTTTGTGGAAAAATAGAATTGAAGGATTATACAAATCTTTCCATGAACTTTTTGAAGTACGCTTGTATATAATCAGAAACAAAAATGATTATTGTTGTATTTGTGTGTGTGTACTTTTTTTAAAGGAGTTTTATTATTTCTAGGCTATAGTTTCCTTACATCTATTAAGTATAGTTTCTGTCCATTGAGTCAGTAACTAATTTTTAAAGCAGTCTTGAAATTTTATCTTGCTCTAACCATCCATCCATAGTAAAATATTCTATTGATGACTTGAAAGCAGGAATCAGTTTAAAGGGTATGAAAACAGGTGATCTATTCTCATTGAGAATTTCAAAGGCCTACTATACCTTGACTTAACAAATTGGCTAAGAGATGGTTGGGTGCTATTGGTAGTATAGGACCTTCTTGCTATAACTAAGAATAGTTATCACTTTGCTTCATATTTGACCCCCTTCATCTCTCTGTCTTTGCCTTTCAATGCCTGCTTATTGCCCAAACTTTCTCTTCTTTACTCTTCTAGATTGTGAACCTTATAGAAGAAACTGGACACTTTCATATCACAAACACAACATTTGATTTTGATCTTTGCTCGCTGGACAAAACCACAGTCCGCAAACTACAGAGTTACCTGGAAACATCTGGAACATCCTGAGGATACAACAACTGGATGCATCAAAAACTATTGGTTTTTTGGTTTTTTTTTTTTTTTTTTGGTTGTGATTTTTTGTTGTTGTTGTTTATATGAAAACACTCAGAATGATGCAACCAAAAGGGAAAAAATAAAAATCAAACAACCTTCAGCTTTACTTTTCTTTAAAGCCAGTCATCATCTCTTGACGAAGGAGAGGTTAAGCAAACCAGCCTCAGTGGACCACTCTTCTCTCCAAGGGCATCCCCGGAAAGAGTGAACCTGGATAGCCTTGAAAACAAACAGATCAAACACAACACAAGAAAACTTAAAGAATGTGTATGGTATCATGTATCTCTCTCTGTGGTGGTTCATTCCACAGGACGAATGCATATTCAACACACTGCCTTATTACATAACTGATCTATTTATTATCGCATACAGATATTCTAAAATCGTTGAGGGAATGACACCACCAGACATTATAAGTACTTGGTCCCGTGGATGCTCTTTCAATGCAGCGCCCTTGCCATCCCAAGCCCAGTGACCTTACTCGTATGCCGTGCCACTTTCCACCGACTTTTTCCACGTCCTTTAACTTGTTGCAGTCTGTATTTTCCACCTTTTGTTTTTCCAGTTCTAGGACACAGATTGTCAACTGGCGGGGGGGTCGTATAACTTCGTATAATGTATGCTATACGAAGTTATTACGTGGCATATTGAGTGGGTGCCCAGTCCTTGGCTGTATCCATGTAATGATCTTGGACCATGGTAGAAAATGCACCAAATAGGATCATATGAATTGCTGTCTAGCCTTAGTTAATAAATCTGTAGGACTTTTAAAAGGGTACCGTAAACATCCTGAATCCAGCATTGTTGAGCTGTCCTCAACATTCTTGTGTCTGTTTTACTGTTATAATATTAGGTAATTACAGAAGTAAAGACATTACGCAGGATCATCATTTAAAAAAAAAAAGAATTCTGGTCCTGTTTTCTAAAGAAATGTAGAAATTCTTAATTCGGATCTATTTATTAGTAAGAGTTTCAGCTTTCTTCAGCTGCCAGTGTGTAACTCATCATTACCATAAAACCTGGAATAAGAGATTTTTGTTCACATATGATTCTCTTAGACTTTTTTATATTTGAAAAATTAAAATCTTTCTTTAGGGGAAAATTTTTCGTTATTCTGCCATAGCAGATTATGTATTAACTGGTAGATTCAGTGGTTCAATACCTGTTTAAGTCACTTGCTGTTATTTCCAGAAGGATTTCTTGTATTGGTGGAAGTAAAGATGGTTGGGGAGGGGGGATATTTTTGTTCTTGTTGTACCCTTGTTTTGAAACTAGAAATCTGTCCTGTGGCATGCAAAAGAAAGCAGATTATTTTTAAAAGAAAGAAAAAAAAAACCCAATTACTTTTGGTGTCATTATTCCATCCTCTCCATAAATGGAGAAATGAAAAGTGAGAACAGCTCATCTTCCAAGTTTTTACTAGGAACTCAACTGAAAAGAAAAGAAATGAAGAAATACTTCTGGGATCCAAAGGTTCGTTACTGGATCAGCCTTAAGAAAGTCTCTATGTGTGCTAATAGACCACGGTCTCCCCTGTTTGTTCCCTTGCCAGATGCTGTCTTTTCATACAGAGATTAACTAGTGTCTGTACAGAAAATGGTCTTTCCAGACCCATTCTTTTGGGTAGTAATGTAAATGCCGATTGATAATGGAGTTATTTGTGCATTTTAAAAGGAAGATTTTTTTTACACTGTTTCTTTCTATCCAAAGAAACTATTTTTTCTTTTAAAAAATTATGACACAGCCATGCTCCTTGTAAATTACTTCTCTGAATCGTCCTCCCAGAGGACAAATGTACTTTTTCAATAATGTTATGATTTTTAACAATGATTGGCATGAACCGTACTTGAAGCATTTGTTGTGTAGTCAGCTTCTCAGTGTGCAATTACAGAGAAAGTTTCTGAGTCATTTGGGATGTTAGGTGACTGGATTGTGTGGTTTTGTGTTTTTAACTTTACAGGTGGAAAGGGAGGATAATGCTTATATGGAAATGTTTGCAAAATTTAAAAATCTTTTCAAATTTCTAATTGCTAATTCACATATTCTAATTAAACCAGAAATTTATGTGGTTTAACTGATATATCTGTGTAGTTTAACTAGAAATGTATCTATATAGTTTGGGCCATTTTTATTTTTGTAACTAAATTATGTGGCAAAACTGTGATTTGGCAATGTAAAGATTTTTTGTTCCTTAAGATACTAACCAAGAAACTAGATGAAGATAAGCAGTGATCAAACAAAAAGGATAAGAAGGGCAGCTATTATAGTGATAAACTTTAGACCTGAAAACTAGGTAATAAAACAGATGCCTTCAGAATATTATAAAATGTTAGTCTGTAAATTGATAACAGAGTTCAGAAAAACTTCCCAATCTGTCATTCCTCAAGACAGCAAAATGAGTTTTCCACAAAATTCTGAGAGTGAGAGTCACATTGTTGGTTTTTTTTCAAGTGATACTCTTGCTCTCATCGTCTAATTTTAAAATACAGAAATAATAAATCCCTTTCACTTAATTTCAAAGAGTTGTAATACTTCTCTTAAAGTAACCCACTCAGTTCTGCTGCATTTATATACACTCACCTTTGAAACCTGTTAAGAATATCTTTGAGATATGTGTACCCTACAGTGGCTTTGGTTTTTTAAGCACAAAGGGAAAGTGGCAGGGTTTAATTTCGTTGGTGTATATATATAAATAGATGTTTCAAATACAATTAATAAATTAATTGGGTGAATGTGGTTTGAATCAGCCAGAATATTGTAAGCTTTCTTTAAATTTTTCCCCAGTGATTTGAGGGGTGGGGGATATATGTATAGAATTGCCCCCCCCCCCACCCTGCTGCCCAATAAATTAGCTTTTGCCTCTGGTTTTGCAGCAGGATATATGTGAGAGGGTTCCCTTCTATTTTAGGATATGACTGTCATCTTAACAGCAAAAATGTTTGCTTTTATTTTGTATCTTCACCACAATCTGACTCTCTCCATCTTTATGTAGACAAGTAGGTATGTCTGTATATGCTTGCATATTGTGTCATCTTAGGGAAGAATACGAAAACCAGATCAGAAGACAAAAGCTTTAGGAAAACAATCTCATAAGAGAGTGTCCTAAATATGTTTAAATTGCTAAGCAAATCTGTCTAATCTGAGTAATTACTTACCTTTTTGTGGAAAGAGCCAATAAAATTGGTTTCCTTTCACTAAAAAGTTTCTTCCACCAAGAAAGTTTTGACTGATACCTTTTACCAACCCACCTAATCATTTGAAAAAAAAATTCAGGCCTGCATGACATTTCATTTACCATTTCAAGCCCTGTGAATGTAGCTAACATACTGGTTTAAGAGAGACTTTACTCTTAAATGTTTTGACTCTACCTACTTAATGGAGTTGGATGTTCAGTGTTGGAAATGGTCAGTGTCTATGTTTGGTGGCTTGTGTTCATTTTTCTCACTGTGCAAGTGGTCAGCTCTGGAGTAATTTGCTGAATGCTTATTACTTTCCATTTTTAGCGTTTTGTGTACTAATGCTATGTACTGCTCCTATATTTATATATATACATATATATTATCAGAGTGATGTTGCTTTGGACTGTTGCTCTAAAGTTATGACTATGATGTAGAGACTACTACAGCTGCAGTGAATGTTAAAGAGTTGATTCCCGTGGTTTAGTTTAGTCATGGGCTGGAAGTCTACATCTTTTGCCCTCTTGTTTTATATGATGCTTTTTATTATGTAGGCACTGCCGTCCCTGAATATTCCTTGTAAAGATGCATTGAAGAAGTCGATTTAAAAGGAAGACAAAGCCACCGCTGTCTGTAAACTGTAAATATGTATTTTGGCACTTGTACTCCAGTATTCTGAAAATAGAGTTATGATGGAAATGCTGACAGATCCTTAACGGTGGCCAGAGCTACCATGCAGTGCAAAAATAAATTAAGTAAAAATGTATTCTTGAGATTAACAGTGCAAGGCCAATACGTTTTATAAATCTGTCAGTATCTTTTTAATGGAGTGTGTATGTGTAGTTATGTTGAAATACAGTGTGTATGTGTGTGTACATACTTCTGTGTGAACTACAAGGCACACGTAAGATGTATTTCCCATCTCTAAAACCCATGTTGAAATGTAAGTACAGATCAACAGATATAGATGTTTTACTTAAATTTTTATCTAATCTATTGCGGCTCCATTTTTTTTACAATGTGTAGTCTTACTGCTATGTTGAGTCATATGACCAAGGTTTGGCTTTACTTTGCATACAGGAAAAATGAGCCCCTAGCCTTTTCTCAAGAGGTGATGCTGTTCCTAAAGAAGAATGAATGGAGAGATCTGAGGCATCCTGAGAAAGGACAGTGTACCCAAACCAAGTGAGCACAGTGACCACGCCCCATTCATCTTTGGGTCCCTCGTGTCCAGCACCATATTCTGTGTCCTAAAGCCAGTATATATTTTTTAAGCTCTGCAGAGATTCGGCAAGAAACGGAGGGGCACATTCTTGGAATAAACTGGGTTACTTGTGCATGATATTTTTCTTTTTCCCCTATTCCTTTGGAAGATTTTGTTCATAAACTAAACAATGTGCTATAGCTAAACAGTAGATCTTACAAAAGCCCTGCGTTTACTTTAGCAGCAGGAAATGCTCCTTTGGTTAGACAGGAAGGAGAAAAACTACAACAAAGAATAAAATACATTCAGTTTGGCAGATAACCAAGGAATTGAATGTGATGCTCTATTCAGTAGTAAAGAGACTTAGTATCAAATTTGAGAAACTTATCTTCATTCAGGCTGAGAAGCATTTAGGGGATTATAGTGGACTGCCTTGTCTCAACTAGAAACTGATTTTAGGTGTGGAAGCATCAGTCCCAGATGGGCTGGCATGGTAGTAAAACTTTCTAATGACCACAGTTGAATTGGACTCATCTCTTCCCTTGTTTTAGCACAGATGGTTATTTGTTTATTTGGAATGATGGGCTTGTATCTTCTTCGGTGTGGAGGAAGAGTCAAACTCAGCATTGTGGGCCCTCTGTAGACAACTCAGGATGTTGTCCCAAAGCCTCCCACCCAGGAGTGCACGCACCACAGTTTTCCTCAACATATCTGTTCCACTCTCTCCCACAGTTGGGTCCCCATGTGGATACACAAGAAAACCTGCAGAGGGGTGGAGATCTACCAAGGCTTGATGCACAGACTTCTGTGGCTGGTAATTCTGGGACATAACATCCAAAACAAGTGGTCTTGTTTTTTCTGATTAGAGGAGTAACTAAATGTATTTTATTAGTGTTGTTGCCCAGGATACCATCCAAACAGAAAGTACTGAGCCCATTTCAGTCAGTGCTTCTGCTATCTCTGCCAGGTAATAATATCCACACCTTCCTGTGTATGTGCTCCCCTTCTAGTCTTTTCCAGAGGTTGTTAAATTGCCCTCGGCTCTCAGCCTCTTGGTCTTAATTGTCCTTTAATTAAAGAAGGGTAACCAATATGGTCCCTGAAAGCTAATGACACAAACTAAAAAACATTCCAGTAATTATAATTGGGCCCTATGACTGTTAAATAACACCAAAAACAATCTGCCACCTGAATGAAAAGGCTCCTTGAGTCCACTTTTGTTATAACTCAGAGTGATCATTAGGCCACTGGGCCATCTGCACAGAATAGGTGGCCACAAGGAGTAGGGAGATAGGCAGCGGATAAAGGCAAAGCTGTTTGCTCATTTTCCTCTTGTAATCATGTCCTCTACCACATGCAGCCCCCAGCACAGAGTTCTGAAGTTTCAAAAGGGTAGAAAAGGATAAATCCAGGCCATTAAAAGAAAATAATCAAAGCTATTGAAAAGATAAAACAAATGAGTTGCACTAAAAAGGCCCGTCTGTGCAAGTAATAAGGTTGAAATACTGATACTGATTTCCTATCCGAACAGCATTCCTCACACATGTGGTTTGCGTATCCACGTCTGGGTGGGTGGTCTGGTGAGAAGTGCTAAACACAGCAAGATGGCTTAGCTTTTGAGCAGTGGAGGGAAGCTGTGGGACAGGCTCAGCCTGTGGCATCTATAGTCCCTGCAGCATAAAGAGGCTTTCCTTTTGCTTTGTTCCAGAAGGGAAAGTTTTAACTTGGCTTATTTATTTAAATGTGAGTCTCTATTCTGCACAGAATCAATCAAAGAGTAGGAGTGTTTGTGTGTGTATGCGCATTTACGTACCTTCTTGTCTCTCACCTCAGCCCTAGGGGATGGGATGTGTGGCATAAAATGTAATAATCTTCCATTTGTTCTAATGTATTCCCTGGGGGTTAGGCACCTATAAACATCTCTTTTTAAAGTGATTCTGTTTTAAATAACACCTCAGCCTAGAAAGGACAGGAAATAATATTAAAGGCACATATTATTAACATGGTCTACAAACAAAAGCCAAAGAAAGATGGACTACCCCAAAAGCACAAGTATACTAATGAGAACGCTGAATGAAGCACACTCCATTCAAGAGGGGGAGACTTGTTAGGGGAACCTTCTTTTACTCAGGAAATACGATGTCCAGCGATGGGTTTTGAGAGATGAATCACTACCAACTCACATCTGGAAACAGGTTACTTTATGAATAGCCCTCAGAATTGTCAGATGTTGTGGTTTTCAGTTTGACTTTCAATCACTTGGAGTTAAATCATTGTTTTTCAGATTATAATATTATTTGTTTACAGGTTTATTATCTTTCTCCCTCAGTAGAACGGAAGCTCCCTGAGGGCAAGGACTTCACTCTGTTCCCTGCTGACTTTCCAAGACTCAGAACAATTCCAAGACACACTAGACACCTGTATTTGTTGAATGAACATGTGGGAGAATTTTGTGGAACACTTGTCTATTTGGACCTGTCATGAAAAAGGTTTTGAATTTAAGTGTGTTTGGGAAAACTGCCTAGTTATAAAACCCTCTTGGAAATTCATGACACACTAATGTGTTAAATCTCTGGGAAGCCACGTGTTCTAACAACCATCAAACTTGCTTATTGAATGCAATATTTTCTAAGTTGTACATAACACAATAGTGGTTATACAAGATAATAATAGATGTTTTGCTTTTAAGAAAAAATTCCTTGATCAAATCATTTTTATACCGTATTTCATTCTTCAAGGTTTATAACATACTTTGGGATGGAAGAGATTCAGAGAAGGACAACACAGCTCTTAATATCCCCAGAAGTTCTTTTCTGGGTTAGGTGACAATTTAACTTGTCCAAACTGGAACATTTTGCATAATGAAGTGGGACACTATTAATAACCATTCCAGGACACCACGAGTAAACCAAGTTTGTTTGGCAAGCCAGGACACATGTTCATCCTAGTTCCAAGGAACACACTTCAGGACATGCTGAACTGAAATACACCCTCAGATTTCTCTTGCTATCACTTTGGCATGTGTGTGATAAAGGTGTTTGGTTGGTCTGTGTAGGAGAGAAAACAGACCTTTCCTCACCCATTGCATGGTCATGGAACACTCCTAGAAGGAATACAGATTAGCAAGAGGAAAGCTTAGCAAATTTATTTAACCAAAATTTTACGTGACATGGGAGCCTTCAGAAATGAAGTCCCCCAAACCCAAGGAAAACTATTTTTATGTTTAAGTTGGTGAAGAATGGACAGTCGTGCAGAAGTATGATTGGACAAAAAGGAGCTGTGACCTCATGTAATAAACTGGAGGGACCTTAGCAAGTCCTGTTTAAGATTCTTCTTGGCCTCCAGGTATAGGGCAGGATTCCTCCAGAGTGAGGGTCTTATGGTCAACTTTCAGGTGAAGTAGATCAGAGAATTTTAAATTAATGACCATGCTTTAAGGGAGAAAGCTGGGCAAAAGTCAGAGCGAGCTTTCTGCTTCTGTGGTTTTCTGTTTCCTTTAGTACCCGAGTGTGCCATATGTTGCCATATGAGCCCTGGCAACTGCCTCTTTATGGAATAACAGAGCATATCCCTCACAGTAAGACCCTTAGGATACAGGGCTTAAAGGACGTTTTCAGTGTTGCTGAAGAGCCTTTGTGGTTGTTCTGGTCTCTGGGCCATCCCTTACGTTCCCATCCCTGCCCCATGGTAGCCTATCTTTTGGATAGGTGAAAAGGCCAGTACTGACCATGTCTTATATGCAAGGAGGATCATTCTTTATTTTAGGTCCCTGTCCATGTTTCCTGAGCCTGTTGCATGGCGAGATTGTGGTGCTTTTCCTCACACCTGACACCTTTGAGATGCTACCTCTTCATTGTCACCTGCTCCTGGTGGTTGGCATGCCTCACTGGATGCTGTTTGGTTGGCAGGTTCTCTAACTGTTAGAGCATGTTCTGGAACTTTGCTGCTCTTCACTTTGTCTCCAGGTCCTGCTATCTGATATCCCTTGATATTTTAATGTTCCAAGTTACATGGGCACATTCCTAGAACAGGACAAATGCTCAAAAAAATGTAGAACCAATGAATGAATGACTGTAAATAAATCTCTTCCTTGGCTTACAGGTGGGTTGCTACATTGATGTCATTCTCTGATGCCTCTTTCCCTAAAATTACATTCCTTATTCTGTTACTATATTAAAGGTAGTATAGTATGGTGACAAAAATCACAGAAATTGGAGTCAGGAAGTCTTAGTTTTGAGAGTCAGATCTGCCACTCCTAGCCATGTAACCTTAAACAATATACTGTCCTGAACCTTGGTTTTCTTATCTGTGAGATGGGGTTAAAAATGAACCTCTGTTTGAAGGTGGTTGTGAAGATGTTTATGACACTTAGCACATTGTGGTCCAAAGTAAAGTGCACAATAAATGGCAGTTATCTTTATTTTTATTATGCTATTGGAGTCTAATGGGAGCCTTCTATTCTCTTGCTGGTGGAAAAATTTGTCAGTATGTAGGATTGTCCTGGTGCTGTCTGCTATTTAGCCTCAAGTGTCTTCAGCCTATCAGTTTGTTGTGATATGCCCTGTCTGCTAACAGCCACGATCATTGTCCTTCCTCACATGCACATGCTCACGGGGGAAGGAAAGGGAGCCAGAAATAAAACACCATATCCAGGTCATTTTTTTATCCTCAGAGTTAGGTTACATGACAGAGTTGAATATGTTTCCCCTTAACGAGCTCAGTTGGTAGCAGTAATGTTGGTGAGGCTGAGGTTATAGGTTCAAACCCCTTGTCAACCCATTGGTTTGCCTCCTGGCATGGCTGGAAACTTCCCAATCCTACACAACCATGTCATGAATCAGTGTTCTGGGTCGCAGGAAGGACAGTGTGAGAACACGCCATTTCAAATGTGGCTTGATAACGCATTCTGGAGGGGCGATTGATTCCACAGTGGGGTCATCATGGTCAGCTTTACACACTTCGGTGAGTGGTATTTGGGTGGGAAGCCATTCTCTGGATTAAGCTGACCATTCACTGGAAGTAAGCCCAGCTTGTGATCTTGGTTAGTTGGATGTTCTACTCATTTACCATATACAAGACTTATAATGATATTACTTTTTTAAAGGCATGTATACTATGCAGAAATGGCTACTGTTAGTCTATGATTTGATTTACAGCATGCATCTCAGTAACCCTTACTTCAGCATTATACTCTGACCACAATTTTGATGGGATGCCATTGACCACATCACTTTGTAGAGAACGTAAATGTAACCCTTCACTATGTTAAAATGCAAATAGTACTTGAGTCACTGTTATTCTCTGTATTCTTTTTTCTCTTAAATATTGTGTGATGTATTAATTTCCTATTGCAGTTGCAACAAATTAGCACAAATTTAGTGGCTTAAAAAACACAAGTTTGTTATCTTACTGTTCTGGAGGTTAGAAGTCTGAAATGAGTTTCACTGGGCTAATAACGAAGCGTCATCAGGACTGCATGTCTTCTAGATGTTCTAAGGGAATACCCATTTCCTTACCTTTTCCACCTTCCAAAGGCCACCCACATTCTTTGGTTCCTGGCCTCTTCCTCCATCTTCATAGCTTCTTCCAATCTCTCTGACTCTGACCTGCCTCCTTCCACCTTTTAATGAAACTTGAATTACCTTAGGACCACCCAGGTAATCTAGGAAAATTTCCCCAGCTCAAGATTCTTAATCACATCCTGCCCCTTTGCCACATAAGGTAACATAGTCACAGATTCTGGGAATTAGGATGTGATTATCTTTGGGGGACCATTATTGTGGTCCACACCTGGGGAGATGCCAGTGTTGCAATGCCCATCCTTCTGAAAGTTTACATAAAGTCTACTTAAATATCTAAGCAGAGCTTATTTGCCCCATATTTGAAATTAAAACAATTTGCTACTAGTTCCAATTATTCATGGTATCATACTTCGTGATAATGATTGGTGATTTCTTCAGAAGCTGGAAAAAAATTCGCATTGAGGCATCTTAAAAGGTTATATAAGGTTTTAGCCATGATGATGGAAGTTCATTCAGTCACTACCAGACATTTATTGAGTGCCTACCATGTGCCAACCACTATCCTGAGGAGCTTGTAAATGTAGCTGCTGTGTCTAGAGCATTTCCTTTCCATGTTGCTGGGGGTAGAGTCTACTCACTCCTGGGCAGCAAAATCATCATTCTTTGAAGCTATATGGAAATCTTTAATAACTAGCAGACAGACTGAATAGCCTTTCTGGGCTCCCAGCCTTCTTATTCCCATTAATGATGGGAAGCCTCTTAATTTGATCTGAGTTTCACAGGCTTTATTAAAGGATAAACCTGAATAAATGGTTCAACTTAAAGTTGTCAAGCACAGGGAACATTCTGGGGCTCTGAATGGATAAAGGCACCAGCCCAGCTGTATCTGCTGCAAAGTCGATGTATAGTGTTCTTTGCTGCTCTGGTTTGTTGAATAAAGATTAAAAGCTGATGACCTCAGCTTCATCTTAAACCATCTAACTCAGTGGTTCCCATACGCTGAGCTGTGGTTTGGTTTCATCAGAATCGGTTAGGGGTCTTTTATTTTTATTTATTTATTATTATTTTTTTTTGTCTTTTTCCGTGTCCGGCAACGGATCGCAACCCTCAGTGTTGCCCCCGTACCGGACCGGGACCGGCAACGGGATCGCAACCCTCGGCGTTGCCCCCGCGCCTCGCTCAGCCAGTGAGCGGGAACCGGTCTGTATGTGGGATCCGAACCCTCGGCAGGAGCGCCGCCACGCTTCCCAAGCGGCGCACTAGCACAGTGCGCCACCGGGCTGGCCCAGTTAGGGGTCTTTTACAAGCTACTCCTCTTCTAGAGGTTTTGATTCAATTGTTCTGCATAGGGCCTTGGGTACTGGTATTGTCAAATGTTCCCCAGATTGTTCTAATGTGCAGCCAGGGTGAGAGTATAGAAAATAAAAGTCCTGGTTCCCACTGCTAGAGATAATTATTCAAGAAACCTAGGGCAGGGGGCACGAGTCCCTATTGTTAAGAGTTCTTCAGGGGATTCTAGCATTCAGCCATGTTTGGGGGCTCCTATCTTAGCAACATTCTTCTGGCACTTTGAGCTGTTGGGATTATTTCCCGTGTTACAAATATAGTTTCTGAGGTCCATTTCCATCCCAGACTTTTTGACCCAGACTCTGGGAGTTGTGCCTAGAAAGCTGTAGGTTTAACTGTGCAGCAAGTATTTCTTATCAGGGAATTGGAAGAAACATTGTGTAGTGTTTGCCTCAGAATCCTGAGGCAAAGGACTTAAAGCTCTGCCTTTACTTACACTGAGCATTCTAGTCCATGAGTCCATTCTCAGTCCCTGCATTTGGCAGATTTGCCTTTGTGGCCAATGTTCCTGGGACTGGGATGCAGATGTACAAAGGACAAGGCATTGTGCTTTGAATGGCATCGAAAGTTTTGGTCCCTGAGTGACTCTCAGACTTTGTGTGTTGGTGGCTGTCTGGAAAGTGAGTTGTAGTTCCCTGTTAGGTCATCTGATGGGTTATCAATAAAGAAGGGGAGGGGTGTTCTAAAGCAGTGTGGGAAAAAGTCAAATCAAATGCAAATCCATCTGGGTAAAAATAAATCAGAAGTACTTAAGAATGCATGAATTGAATTTTCTCAGATAAAGACAACATATTGGCAATGAAAACTTAATTTTGTCCTGATTCCACAAACCCACACCAAGTATAAATTTTTAAACTTTCTTTTACATAATCAAACTAGTGAGCAATTCTAGCATAATAAAAAAAACCTTTATTATTGTTTCAGTTTTGCATTTCAATGAATGCATTATTTCCTCATGTGCTTTTACTCAGTAACCAAGTAAAAACTGTTTCCCTGAGGTTCTGTAACCTCTTTTGGTGGCATATAAAAGCTTTGTTAGTCTTACTGTGATTCACTGTTTGGATTTTCAGGTTGAAGAAGTCATCCAACTCTTCCTTACAAGTGATTTTTCAGCACATTTACGTAGTTGGTTCATCAATCGGTTGATCATGTCCCCACTCCTAATCAATTTGTAAAACTCAAAGCCATCTGCCTGAAAGAAATATTCAGTCTTGATTGCATAGTTGACTTAAGACTTAAGGAAGAGAGATTTCAGCTTAGGTTTTGTATGAATTCTCTTCTGTAGACCAAAGATGATGGTGATTGTTAAGTTAAGTTGACTGAACAGGAATAGAACTTTTTTTTTTTTTTAAGTCATCCCAGTTTCATAAGATTTAAGGCATTTTCTCCAAGGCTCATTATTAATCTTGCATTGAAATGCCTCACAGCAATAAGCCTATTGTATGAAAACCAATTTTTTTTTTTTTTTTTTTTTTTTTTTTTTTTTTTTTTTTTTTTTTTTTCC
>NW_007727924.1:6593-39160 GCF_000696425.1 Galeopterus variegatus | reverse complement strand
GGCAACGGATCGCAACCCTCAGTGTTGCCCCCGTACTGGACCGGGGACCGGCAACGGGATTGCAACCCTCGGTGTTGCTCCCGCGCCTCGCTCAGCCAGTGAGTGGGAACTGGTCTGTATGTGGGATCCGAACCCTCGGGCGGGAGCGCCGCCGCCGCGCTTCCCAAGCGGCGCACCATCCAGTGCGCCACCGGGCCGGCCCATGAAAACCAATTTTTGATGAACTGTCTAAATCACCAAATATTTTCTCTTTCTTCAAAATGGAAGGCATTCAGGCTAGGTTGCCTCTGATTTAAAGGTATTTAAAATGGGTCATCAAATATCTCTACTTGATGGCTATGCCTGGTGAGAAAGACATTATCTCTGATAAAGTGTAATTGCTACCTTTTCCTTGAGTATTCTTTTATGAGGAAGGTGGTTGCTTTCACTCCTTGAATGATCCCTAAGTTGATTTAACTCTGGGTCAGCTTGTCAGTTTCAGTTGGTAACAAATGAGGAGGAAGGCTGATTTCTTGAAGGGCATGAAAATTAGATATTGATTTTTTAATCCCCTCCTCTTTCTCTCAGTCGATTTGATTATTAGTGAGTAGAACTGGTATATATGATGGAAACCTGAATAATTATGACAAATCTTGTGAAAGCCATTCTCTTATCTTAATGGAGAAATTTTCAACATGAACTGAAGGGCAAGGTGTAGATGAATTAATAATTAAAATTTTCTTGCATGTCTGATGGCAAACTTAGGGTGAAACGTAATCCTCCATTGTGACAAATACCTGCTTTTTAGAGGATTTGCTTTTTCATCCTTCTATGTGGCTTTTGATTTTGTGTGCCACTAACCTTCCAGAGTATAGGTCTTTTTATTGTAAGCTGCCTATTATTTTAATAGTGTGGCATAAATTATAGTTAAACCAATAAGTAATTATCTCCCTGGCAGATCCATCCCATGGTTATTCTTTTGTCAATTGTTGACTGAAGTGATTTGCCAGACTCTGAACTAGCTCTGAAGATACCAAGTTTAAGAAGAGGCTCAATACAGAGTTTAGAGTTAGACATGGTGTTAGACAAGAAAATGAAAGCTTACAGGACAGGGGGACATGTGATATGAGAGAGTCACTGACGGGGCAGGCACAGAGGTGTGCATGGAGTTCTGCAGAGCCCCAAGGAGGTGTGTAACTGATCCTGTACAAGAAGGCCTTCTAGGCAGAGGGAACAATTTGGACACAGGGGAAAGTATAGTGCTCTTGGGGCAACAACTTGTAGTTTGTGTGACTCAAAGACAGGGTGCAGGTAGGAGAAAAGCAGGAGATAAAACTGGAGAAACAGGCAGAAGCCACATGATGGCAGTCCTTGTTGCCAGGCTAAGGAACTTGAGCTTTATCTAGGGGATAAATGTGCAGCTATGGTGGGGGTGGGAACAGCATGAGCAGCTTTGCATTGTGAAGTGGGGTCCCATGCTTCTCCTCTACAGAGTGTCCACTGTAAGTGCCCTGTGACCCCAAGCTATTGTACTCCCACAATGCTTTCAGCACGAAACATTGCTACATATATCTCACTGTATTTTCACTATCTCTGTATTAGTGATCTATTGCTGTGTAACAAACTACCCCCAAATTTAGCAGCTTAAAACAGTACGTATTTATTACTTCGCAGTTTCTGTGGAATCTAGCTGTGCCTTAGCTGGGTCCTCCAGCTCAGGACCTCTCACATGGCTGCGATCAAGATAGTGACCAGGCCACAGTCATCCCAGGGTGCAAGTGGGATATGACCTGCTTCCTAGTTCATTTAGTGGCTGTTGGCAGGATTCAGTTCCTCACTGGCTGTTGGACTGAGGACCTTAATTCCTTGCTAGTTGACTGAAGAACACCCTTGGTTTCTTGCCACCAGGGCCTTTCAGGCTAGCAGCTTGTGTGTTAAAGCCAGCAAGAGACAGGGAATCTGCTAGCAAGATGGAAGTCACAATCTTATAACCTAATCATGGAGATGACATCCCACCACTTTTACCATATTTTGTTCTAGAAGCAGGTCACTAGGTCCAGGCTGCACTCAAGTGGAGGTTACCTCGGTTACCATATCAGCAGGAGGAATGCTGACACATCATCTGGATGGTGCTCCACTTGGAGGACTAGCCTTCCTCTCATAAGGTGGTTATATAAGGAATAATATTGTTTCTTGACTGAAAGAGCTGGATACCTGGAGGTATTTCTTGATATCCCAGACCCTCCGACAAGCCCAAGGGAGCAGGGGTAGGAATTTTGTTCCTCGGCTGGGCTGCATTCTTCTTCCCTGGAGGGACTGTGGCAGAGCTGAAGAGGAAAAGATGTGCATCCACATGTACAGATAAAGTGTCATCCACATGTACAGCTCTCACACGGGGAGCTGAAGAGGAAAAGATGTGCATCCACATGTACAGATAAAGTGTCAGCTTGCATTTAGACTTCCTATTTGTGGCTTTACCCACTCAACTTCCTGGTTTATAAATCACGGCTGTTGTATTTCCCGCTGGGACATTTTTAATGGTTGGAAAGCAACCCACCTCCTGACTTGGCTGTTTAGAGCACACATTTCTGTGCAGCACTGAGGTGACAGAATCTGCCGTGGTTTTATCCCTCGTAATAAAGGAGATTCCATTCTATTAGTTACATATTTCATTTTTTAAACTTTCCATTGGGATTATGACTTTCTCTCAAATGTGATTGAACCCTCCCTGTTCCCAGAAAAGACAACCACTAACAAAATCTGCTCTTACAGACAAAAGTAAATTTTATTGTCCAAAGACATTCATTCATTCAGTAAACATTTATCAAATGCCTACTGTGGGTCAGTCTTGGCACTGGTCAGGCAGAATACGGCACAGTATCTGCCCTCTAGGAGCTTGCAGACTAGTGCTTTTTCAGGTTGGTTTGTCTCATTTTGTGTAGTCTTTTCCTTTACATAAAAGTTCCATCTAGCAAATGGTTTCAAAGTAAAAGCACTAACAACAGCAGCAACAGCAACAAATTATTCCTTAAAATGTTGAAAAAATGTATGCGATCTTATCTTGTCCTGCACTTCAATGCTGTGGTATATATTTAAGAAAAGATTGATTTGGCCAATGTCAAGAGCAAGGAAAGGAGAGCCTGTGGGTAAGCGAGTCTGGAGGAGAGTGAGTGGCACAGCAGGCTCCAGACCTGGCTTCCCCTCTGATTTCTTGTTCATCATCTTCCATCTCTGTTTCCCTCTTTGGTCAACATCACCCTCAAAATATGTGGCAAAAATATTTCCCACAAAGGCATTTGGAGATTGGGGACATACTATCTGTGTAGCTCTACAAAATTTTGGCTCTACAATCTTAGTTTCCTCCAAAACCTGTTTTTTTACCTGTAAAATGGAAGTAATACGAATACGTTAATTCGTTTATTTAAAAATGTTTTATTGAGTACACTGTTTTTCTAGGCCCTGGGGATTCCCAGGTGAACAAAACAAAGTCCTGCCCTTGTGCCAGCTTTCCAACTGGGGGGCGGACAGTAAACAGGCATGTAAAGAGTCAGAGGTGGGGGCCGAGTGGTGGAAACGTAAGCAGAGCATGGAGACGGTGGAGGTTGGTTACAATGTATATTGAGTGGCAGAGGAAGGTCCCACCGAGAAGATGACATTTGAGCGGGGACTAGAGAGAGTAAAAAGGACAAGTGTTGGAAGGAATGAGGTTGGTTCACAAGTGGAAGGAACAGCAAGGAGACCAGCTAGTGTGGGGAAATGGAAAGGCAGCTATCTAGAAAATAGAGAGCCCACAGGGGCCTCATGACAGCTTATAGTCAGGACTGGGCTGGGATTTTCTTCTGAGAAGAGAAGCTACTGGAGAGTTCCATGTAGACCAGTGTCATCATCTGACTAGTGTTTTAAGGATCTTTTTGGGGTTTGCAATGGATTAGATGAAATAATGCATGAAAATCAGCACAATGCCTGGAACATGATAAAACACAATAAATGTTAGCTCCAGGGACAGGGGACTATGATCACACAGCATCAAGCCTTTAGAACACATTTGCAAAGATCTGTGTCCTACAGGTGAATGGTTTTTGATCCTAAGAAATGAAGTTGTTTTTCTAAAGGATGTTCACTCGATACCAGTGGAGTTTACCCCCTTATGGGGATAAGAAGTGGTGTAAATGGTAGAGAAGACCTGGCTATTCACCGTATAATAGCTCAAAATGATAGCTGTATGTAAGGATGCCTTTGGAGCAGCTCAGAGCGTGCTGACACAAGGCGGAGGTTGTTCTGTGTGCACTTTTGCTAATGGCTTTGTACTGACTGGATTTATTCAATGCTGCTCCATCTGCTAAGCCCGATAGATATTTGGAAAAGCTGATACTGATTCTGATGGTGTGGAAGCGTGGGAAAACCAACCCGAGACTGATGTAGGGAGAGGCAGAAAGGGCAGGGGTGGAGGGTGCTGAGCTGCTGTGCCTAATTTAGTGTCAACACTGAGCCAGAATGTAAAAATGAGTTTCTACTGAGAAACAGCAAATTAGAGCTTGCTTAAGAGGTTTGCTGAGAATAAGTGCTTCTTAATGGATTAGGGTGTGACTGGAAATTGAAAATGAATACGCAGAAAGAATCAAGCTCAGAAAAGGGCAACCTGGCTGCTCGCCTCTGGCCTGAGAGGCAGCCATGGAAAACTGGGGAGGAGGGGATTCCGGTCGGTTTGCAAATGTGAGTGGATTTTAAAGCAGAGGGTGAAGTGTCTTGGAAGTGCAATCCTTCATAAGTGAACATCCAAGGGGCTCGTTAAAGTGAGCCCTTGAGAACTGTGGGTCCCAGCATCTGCCGTGTGCCCAGGAGTGCCTCTGAAACCTAGGAAGTCGAGCAATGAGGCTCTTTTTCTCTAGAATCAAAAGGATCAGAGAGTCCCGAGTTCTTTCCAGGCCATTTTGCCTCATCTAATAGCATTTCCTTCAGCAGCGGTTTGGCAGACTTGGGTGTTTTAGCAAATGTGCAGGGCCCTGACGTGGAACAAGCAAGCCAGGGAAGTCTGTCTCCCCTTGTCCATTTCACCGTTCTTCTCATTTCTGTACTCCTGTGTTTCCCTCAGGTCTCTTCTTGGTCCTGTCTTTATTCCTGTTGTTTATTGTTCTCTTTCCCTTGCTTTCTTTTCCTGACGTTCTTTTATGCTAGATTTCTCTTCTGTAATCACCTCTACAAAGTGAAGCAGTGAGTGATGTGTGTGTTCGGCAGCAATCATTTCGAATGTTGGTGGTTGCCATAGTGTTATACTTCTGCATGAGGATGAGGCGCATAGAAGGCTTTTTGTTGGCCCTGGAGAAGGAAGACAACCTCCTGTAGTGGTCTGAATGTGGAGCAAGAGATTGTTAGTAATTTAGAAAGCAAGAATTTGCCTTCAAAGCTTTGGGAAGGTTCAGAAGAGGTTATTTATAATCCATCAGGGGATTAAAAAGAAAATAGGCAGGTTCTGGGATATTGCAATAGATCACTTAGACAAGATGAAAAGATAGAGCAGCTCAGGAAATGTGTTTACAGATAAGAGGCAAGTTTAAAAAGCTGGGCCATGATCATGGGGACTTTGACTGATTGCACCTACTAAATAATGTATAAGTGAATGTTATTCAACAACTGCAGATATTGACTGACAAAACAACAGTGGGCAAATGGAGGCAAAAATACAAGCCTTAGCAATAAATCTCTGCAGTCCAGCCTCTGCTTGCAGCACTCCCTCGTGGCCCTGGCCTTTCTCTCTTGTCCCCTAACGAGGGTACTTGCAGCTGGCTTTGGGGGGAATTGATTCTTCCCTCATTTGTTCATTCATTTGTTGCCACACATCTGAGTACCTACTTTGTGTCAGATTGGATGCATTTAGAAGAAAAGACTCAGCCTCAGCCCTGAAGAACCTCATGGGAGGGAGACTGGAAACAAACCCTTCTAATAAAAGTGAGATAATGAAATTTGTAGAGATGGAGATAAAATGTAGTGAAAACCTGGAAGGAACACCTCTGTCAGGGAGGTATCTCAGCACTAGGACCTGGTGTTTTAACTCTGGTGGAAAGAGTCTTGAGATATTACTGAATGGCCTAGAGAGAGAAAAATCCAGCAATCCCTGACTTCCCTTTCCCAATCAGGATAAAATGTAAGCATCAAGAGATGGCATATGCAAAGTTTGCTGAAAAACTACAAGTGAGCCTGAAATAAATCTAGTCTTCACCACTTCTTCCTCAACCCACAACGTAAGCATTTAAAAAAAAAATTCCTTGAGATAAAAAGATTCAAGCAAGCCAGACAATGGAGAATTTTCTTTTTTGTTATGTGGAGAGAATGAAAATGTGAAAAATTTTTTGAGTAGATTTCCCTGCAGTTGAAAAAATGTTAATGACCAAGGCTTTTGGATTGATTCCTTGAGATAAAAAGATTCAAGCAAGCCAGACAATGGAGAATTTTCTTTTTTGTTATGTGGAGAGAATGAAAATGTGACAAATTTTTTGAGTAGATTTCCCTGCAGTTGAAAAAATGTTAATGACCAAGGCTTTTGGATTGAAGTTGGGTTTGATAATGTAGGTTGCTTCTATGAGTCAGTACTTTTAAGGCTATTAGATACAAAGAGAGTGGGTGTTATTTGGAACATGGCAAGGACAACTGTATCCCACAGTCAAGCACACCTTCCTCTCTTGAGGTAAGTAAACTCAAAGCCACCCACCTTGAATGTCGTGGTAAATTCTTAGAAACCTCTCAGGCTAATTTCACAAAAAACAGCTGGTATATTTTAGTTTCATTAAAAATGCCAAGCTTCCATTTGGCAAAGAAGTTAACCTAATCTTCAGATTTCCATCTAGGGAATTGGAAATGTCCATTAATCAAAAGTCAGTGGCTAATTATTAAATGGTGTCAGGGAGGAAATTTAGAGGCTGTAGTTAATCAAGCTGGGAGATTGGTTAAAATTGGGAGATTTTAGTGATTGGGAGATCACTAAAAGTGGTTAGCAGAAATATTAAAAGCCTAGCAAAGATTTAAAAACAAACAAAACATTGCCCACCCCAGAGTGATTAAATTAGAATCTTTGGTGGTGGGGCACCAGTACCTTTTCAAGCTTTTCAGGTGATTCTAATATGCAACTGATACTAAGCGCCACAGCTCTCGGAGACCGCTAAACTTAGACATATGTGACTCAGTAACGAAGATCCCACATGATTTATCATGTTGTAAATGTTGCTCAGTGTAGGGAAAACGGCATTGGGTTACTCTAAACTTCTTAGAACAAGGTCCCCAAATGTCATTGATCATCCTTTTGCCAGAGTGTGGCTGGGTTACAATAAACAGGCTGTCACGGCAGAAAGTCCAAACAGAATGGGAATGAGCACAGACGTGATCATACTGCTGTGGCTCAGCAGGCCTCGCTTAGCTTCTGTTTCAAAAATCCAGAATTGTCCTTATCCCAGAAAGGCATTTGAAGGGAGCGAAAAGGTTTGGATAGGAAGCCCTAGTGAGATATTTCCCGAGTTGAAGCCAAGTGTCAAGTCTCATGCATGTGAAAACCTAATCCAGGTAAATCTCCAACATATGGCAGCACTGTTTCCTGAGAAAGGTCACGAGTGAGCGGCATAAGCATGAACAAAGGCTTCAAGCCCAAAGCTTTGATTATGCAAAATACCTCTCTGCGGTGCTAGAGTGCATTTTCCAGAGTGGTTTAAATTTTAGCCCCATTATCAGTTTATTGCATCAATGTCCAGTTTTTTGAAATCTCAGTACCCGATGGCCAATAAATATATACTCATGTTTGTTGAACTGACCTAAAGGTCACTGCCCCCCTCCAAAGCTTCCTCTCATACACAGAACCAAACTATAGCCACTGAGGACCATAGCCATGGGATGAGCTGAGGGCAGGGGCACTCCAAGAGTGAAGGTTGGTCCCTGTGGCGGTCCCCCTATGTGTGAAATGTGGAAAACTGGCCTCTCGGCACATAGGCCAATCACACACTTCCCTTCTGACAGCCCACCTTTTCCACTATGTGGGCTTCCTTTTTTGAGTCCCACACCTCTATCTCATAGTAAATATCCAGCTTTGGCTTGCCCATTCCCATTAACTTCAGGCATTGACATCTGTTTTGGGACCCACACACCTGGCTCCACGTGGTATTACAGTCCCACTCCATAGCCATTATTCTCCAGATGTCCCTGCCATCCCTGGGGGACACACAAAAAACCTTGTCAGAACACTTGTTTGCATTATTGATCTGGGAAACAGAGTGCATTGTTCACCCATATAGTTGGTGGAGAAAGGCAGCTGTTTTCAGCTAAACCAGTGGTTCTCAGTCCTGGCTGCACCCATGCCCAGGCCTAGAGATTTGAGGGGGTCTTATTAAAACCCTTTGTGGCAACCTCAGTTAAAGCTTTTGTCTTTGTCTTGAAATCACATGACTAGCATTTGTGTATTTCCGATGGGAGGGTCTCACCCAGCTCCCATATCTTCCTGTGGAACCAAGGAGAGGGGTTGCTCCCCCACAGGGCTGCAGCACAATGACGCATGGACCCCATGCAGGGAGCCTCCGACACTCAGACCCATGGGAGACTGGTGTAATAATCCCCATTTCCAATGTTCTGCTCTGTTTGCAGAGGAATCTATTCTGAACAGAGCTGCCTCTGTTGGTAGCTTAGATTCTGTGTTAAGGCCAAGGGTTGGCTCCAACCAAAGAGAGCCAATTGCTGGTGGGAAAGTGTTTATCAACAGAGGCAGCTGCTGTTGTTCTTTTTTTTTTTTTCTAACTTTCAAAAGTGGAGGACGGACAGTTCAAGTCTCTCACCACTTAATTTGTTTTCTATTCCATTTCATTTCACAAAGGGTTCAAGGTAGCTAAGCTCCAAGTAATTTTATATCTTAAATGACCATATTCAAAACATGACATTACAAACAGATAAGAGTAACTTTTTTCTCTAATGAAAATGCATACCTGATGGTCCTCCAGTTGGGTGACAGCTTTCAGGGGTTTTGGCATCTCTTATTGTGGCCCAATATGTGGGTCTTCTTCTGCATAGAACATCCTGGCTGGTGAAAGTCTGAACTGAAAATGCACCAGTATCTGTTGAGACAATCCTATTAACCTGTTGTTACCTGCCAGTTACATTGTTCCTTGTTCTAGAAATCCAGTTGAAAGAGACACGCTAAGAACTCCATTAGGAGTAGCCAGTGTGGGTTTTTGTAAGTATGGGCAGGGAACCTGCCTACAGCAAGTAACACCAGTGCTGGCATGCCCAGAAAATTCCAACTGGAGGTGGGAGTTAGTGGCACTTGGCAAAGTTGTTCTCTTGTCCTAATTGCTTAGTCTTGATGTAAAAATGTGTTTTATTCGTGTATTTTTTCAAGGAGACATTATGGCAAGCCTTTCAAAGGCAATTTCCACTGAAACCTCTCTTTTTCAGCTTGATTTCCTCTTGTGCTGATGGAGTTTGGATGAGTTGTCCCCTCCAAAACTCATGTGGAAATTTGATCTCCAATGTGGCAGTGTTGGAAACTGATTGAGTCATGGGGATGGATCCCTCATGAATGGATTAATGCTCTCCCTGGGGGAGGAGGAGTAATGAGTGAGTCCTCGCTCTATTAGTTCCCGTGAGAGCTGGTTGCTTAAAAAGACCCTGCCACCTGCTCTCTCTCTCTTGCTTCCTCTCCTCTCTTGCTTCCTCTCGCCATGTGACCTGCTCACACCCACTGGCAGCGCTGCCACTTTCCACCATGAGTAGAAGCAGCCTGAGGCCCATGCCAGATGCAACTGTCCCAGAATTGTAAGCCAAATAAACCTCTTTTCCTTATAAGTTACACAGTCTCAGGTATTCTGCTGTAACAACACAAAACGGACTAAGACATGTGCTAAGGCTGACAGAGCCCTGGCTGGCTCTGGAGCTGGACACCCAAATTACCTGAAATTTGGCCACAATTCCAGCTGATGTTCTTTGCCTTCTGGTGTGCTCTAGTGTGAGGTGACGTGTGCACCAACTTTTTCCTACTGTGCAGTGAGATGGGAATTTGGTTACATCAAAAAATTCACCTCCATTCCTTTTATTATGCAGATGGAGTAAAAGGGAGTATATGACATAAATTTATAGTCTTCCATTGAAAAGAGACAGAGGCAAAGAGAGAAAGACCTTTGGCTTTTGTTATGTATTTAACATCTACAGTCCCACTAGACCATTAGCTTAGTGAGGGCAGCTAGCCGAGGAGACTGTGTGCTGTTGTATCCAAGCCCCTAGCACAGGGCTTGCTCTTAGGAGGGGCTGAGTAAATTGCTGAATTAAAAATTAATTTCAATATTAAATTTCCTTTTTGTCCACAGTTGTTAAATTCATAGGTGTTTAAAAAGTTTCAGAGCACTGAATGAATATAGCTTGCCCTAAAGCAAACAAACAAAAATAGCCTTGCTTGAAAGCTCCCGTTTAGCATCTTAGTTACCACAAGTGCTCATTAGGGTTTTCTTTTGTTCCTAAAGGTGTACATTTAGCTGAAAGTGTGTAAGTGGGTTATGAGCCTGGCCAAATGCCTTCTCTCTTCTGTACTTGAAACCCTATTCTCCCAAGCTGAAGTGTAGATGACTACAGGGAAAATGTGACTCATCGCAAGTGTTGTTATTAAATCACCTTGAAGTGTCTCTTGTAAAAGATAACTCCCTGCATTGTAGAAATGTCTTTGACAAGAGAGGATTAGGGTGAAATTGCAATTACCTTGACATAAAGGAATGAATTAACTTTCCAACTTGCTTTTTTGCAAGGCACAGATTCAAGCTGCTTGGAATATAAACACAGAACACACAATAGCTTGGGGCACTTGAAAATTCAAAAGATGGGCAAGGAGCCCCCTAGATGCGAGGCAACTTCAGACGTATTCCTCCCCACAGAGGAAATGCCTGCCTGGACAGAAACTGCCAGTGCAGTTGCACAGCGTCTGCTCATGTGTCAGCAGGGCTTAGGGACGGTCAGGACCAACGCCCCTCGAGCTAACACATGCGGGACATGGCTGCAGGAAACGGAGGAATGCTCCCCCAAGATATGACTTCCCGAACTGGGCACTCGCTCGACTCTGCAAATATTGACTGAGCACTTACTATGCGTTGGGCCGTGAGTTCAGGAAGACAGTCTTGGCTGTCAGGGACTTGGAAAAGTCAGACATTAAACATATCGAATGGGCATGAACCCCAGTCCACAATTCATGTGGAAAAATACACACTTTTGTTTGTTTTTAAACAAATCAAAGCTGACTCTAAGCTCATCCTGCCAGGGCCGCAGGAAATTCCAACTCCTAGGTTTGCACCAGAAGCCCAGGGCCTTCGTGAGGATCTGGAAAACACTGGAAGGTCCTCTGGTTTCTGGTCCATCATAGCAGCTGCTGGCATCTCTATTTTGCTAAGGCCTTCGATGAATAAGGAGGACCCAGATGCTCATCAGCTCAGAGCTATTCCTCTGATTCAGTGCCACCCATGGGCATATGAGTCTTGGCCTGAGCTGGAATTCCATGACAAGGCACTGGTGTCCCCAGGTGAACTGCTTGGCCACCCTGTGGGGTTTATTCACAGCTCCCTGGGTACTGCCACACAGCACGCTTCTGACCGAGACAGAGGCAGGTTCTACCCAGCAAGGGGAGGGCATCGTCTGCTGGACACGGCCTGAGCCACCCTTGGATGGGAGGGAAGTGGGCCCCCTTGTCCAACTCCTCCCTCTTCTTGTCACGGAAGGCGGGACTCCCTTGCCTTGCCTGCAGAGGACTTAGTGTTTTACATGAAAACAGCACCTTTATTCAGTTCCTACTCTGAAAAAATCTCCATGAAAAAGGAATACAACGCCTGCAGAGCCTGGTAGGAATGAAGAAATGAAAAAACAGAAGAACACCCACAAATTAATATGGACATACTTTGCTTTATTGTGCTTCCCAGATACTGCACGTTTTCTGATTGAAGGTTGTGGCAATGCTGCATTGAGCAAGTCTGTCAGCGGCACTTTTCCAAAAGCAGGGGCTCACTTTGTGTCTGTGTCACATTTTGGTAATTCTTGCAATATTTCGGAATCATCATATCTGCTATGGTGACCTGTGATCAGTGACCTTTGATGCTACTAGTGTAACTGTTTTGGGGGCCACAAACCATGCCCATGTAAAATGGTGAAATTAATCAGTGAATATTGTGCAGTTCTGATGCTCCACTCACCAGCCTTTCCCTCATCTCTCTCCTTCTCCTCAGGCCTCCCTATTCCCTGAGATACAGCAATGTTGAAGTTAGGCCAATTAATAACCCTATGGGGGCCTCTAGGTGTTCGAGTAAAAGGAAGAGTTCCACGTCTCTCACTTTAAATCCAAAGCTAGAAATGATTAAGCCTAGTGAGGAAGGCATGTCAATAGCTAGGCGTTTTGCACCAGTTAGCCAAGTTGTGAATGCAAAGGAAAAGTTCTTGAAGGAAATTAAAAGTTCTACCCCAGTGAACACATGAATGGTAAGAAAATGAAATTGTCTTATTGCAGACATGGAGAAAGTGTTAGTGGTCTCTGGATAGAAGATCAAACCAGCCACCACATTCCCTTTAGCCAAAGCCTAATCCAGAGCAGCCCTAACTCTCTTCAATTCTATGAAGGCTGAGAGAGGTGAGGAAACTGCAGAAGAAAAGCTTGAAGCTAGCATGGTTCATGAGGTCTCAGGAAAGAAGACTTCTCCGTAACACAAACATATAATGTAAAGCAGCAAGTGCTGCTGTAGAGGCTGCAGTAAGTTATCCAGAAGGTCTAGCTGAGATCGTTGATGGAGGTGTCTACTCTAAAGAACAGATTTTTGATGCAGACAAAACAGCCTTACATTGGAAGAAGATGCCATTTAGGACTTTCATAGTTAGAGAGGAGAAGTCACTACCTGGCTTCAAAGCTTCAAAGGACAGGCTGACTCTCTTATTAGGAGCTAATGCAATTGGTGACCTGAAGTTTGAAGCCAGTGCTCTTTTGCCATTCTGAAAATCCTAGGGCCCTTAAGAATTATGCTGAGTCAATCCTGTCTGTGCTTTATAAACAGAACAACAAAGCCAGGATGACAGTACATCCATGTACGGCATGGTTTACAGAACATTTTAAGCCCACCGTTGAGACCTACTGCTCAGAAAAAAAGATTCCTTTCAAAATATAACTGCTCATTGACAATGCACCTTTTTACCCAAGAGCTCTGATGGACGTGTACAAGGAATTTAATGTTGCTTTTATGCCTGCTAACACAACATCCTTCTGCAGCTCATGAATCAAGGAGTAATTTTAACTTTCAAGTCTTCTTATTTAAGAAATACATTTCACAAGGCTATAGCTGCCATAGATAGTGATTCTTCTGATGGGTCCGTGCAAAGTAAATGGAAAACCTTCTGCAAAGGACTCACCATTCTAGATGCCATTAAGAACATTTGTGATTCATGAGAGGAGATCAAAATATCTACATTAATGTAAGTTTGGAAGAAGTTGATTCCAACTGTCAAGGATGACTTTGAGGATTCAAGACATCAGTGGAGGAAGTCATTGCAGATGTGGTAGAAATAGTAAGAGACCTGAATTCGAAGCGAAGCCTGAAGATGTGACTGAATTGCTGCAATCTCATGAGAAAACTTAAATGATGAGAAGTTGCTTCTTATGGATGAGCAAATAAAGTGGTTTTTGAGATGGAATCCCCTCCTGGTGAAGATGTTGTGATCATTGTTCAAATGACAACAAAGGATTTAGAATATTACATCAACTTAGTTGACAACGCAGTGGCAGGGTTTAAGAGTATTGACTCCAATTTTGAAAGAAGTTCTACAGTGGGTAAAATGCTATTAAACAGCATTGTATGCTGTAGAGAAATCTTTTGTGAGAGGAAAAATCAATTGATGAGGCAAACTTCATTGTTGTCTTATTTTAAGCAATTCACAGCCACCCTAATCTTCAGTAACCACCACCCTGATCAGTCAGCAGCCATCAGCATCAAGGCAGGACCCTCCACCAGCAAAAAAATTACAACTTGCTGAAGGCTCAGATAATTCTTAGCATTTTTTAGCAATAAAGTATTTTTTAATTAAGGTACATACATTTTTTTGAGACATTATACTATTGCACACTTAATAGAGTTCAGTATAGTGTAAACATAACTTGTGCAGTAGGAAATTTTAAAAGTTGCATTATATGGGAAACCAAAAAATTCACATGACTCACTTTATTGAAATATTCACATTGATGTGGTGGTCTGGAACAGAACCCGCAACATCTCCGAGGTATGCCTGCAGTTCAACAGGCTAACCAACCAAGCCAAAAGTTACAAACTGCATGAGGATTATAAAAGATGAATTATCTGCAGCCAAAGGGGCACATGATGGGCTGGTCTGAGAGGCCAGAGAAGGCCTCCTTAAAGAAGTAATGACTAGGACAAGATCTTAAAGATAAAAAAGAAGCAGTGTTAGGATGCTTATGGGGGGTTGGGGGGGGGAGACAGAGAGAGATGGCATGGCCTGAGACCTAAGAAAAAGCCCAAATGGCAGGAGCAGAGAAAGGAAATATTGATGGCGATCCAATGGTTGTTGAGTCTGTCTTTGTCCACTGGGTCCCTTACAGAAGGGCTCTCCTTCAAGTGGTCTGCTTGAAAAGGGGGCTGTCTACTTGGGGACAGTGCAGACAGAGGAGAGAAGGAACCAGTTTGGAACCTGCAAAGGCTGAGGGGGAGTAGCTATAGCTCCTAGAGCAACCCCATGTGCATACCCAAGACAGAATGGAGCTTGGAGCTGGTGATCTGCAGTGAGCTACTTAAATTCTTCTAGTCTTGGCATCTCTGTTGGTAAAATGAGAACAGTAACTCCTACCTCACAGGCTGTTGTGAGGCTTAAAGCAGAAGTCTGGTGCACAGTGAGTAGGCTGGTCTGGTCTCCTTGCCCTCAACTCCACTCCTTACCCTTCCTGGCTCTCTCAGGGTGGCGGGGCCCATCCTGCAGGCTCCTGTGTCAGCAGAAGCCCTGGCCACCGGAGGCCTGGGCAGGAGATTGGAGGGTGGGAGAAAGGAGGAGGCCTGGCTCTTTCTCGCTCTTTCTCCCTCTTTCTCTGCGCCTCCCTGGCTCCAGCGGCCTCCTGACACAGCCGCCATGGCTCTCACCAGCAGTTAGTGGGCGACCCGGACCCCCAGTCTCCCCTCACACTGCCGCTCTCTTTGTCCCTCCAGTTTATGCATGGCAGTCGCTTTCTTGCCAATCTGTGGGTTGTTCACTGTCTCCATTTTGGTTTCTCAGCCTCTTCTATAACCTGTGTTACCGATTCCCTGCGCTGAATCTCCTGTGTTTTAAGCTCTCGGAGTGCTTTCTGCCTTCCTGGGTGAACCATCACCGACACACCGAGTGGCCGTTCTCTTCCCTTTGACTGCTGTTATGGGGTGAATTGTGTCCTCCAACAATATGTTGAAGTTCCAACCTCGGTGCCTGTGAACCTGATCTTTTTGGAAATTAGATCATTGCGGATGTAACCTAAATAAGATAATGTCATTAAGGTGGGCCTAATCCAATGACTGGTGTCCTTATAAGAAGAGGGAAGTTTTTGACACAGACCCCACATGAGAACGCCATGTGAAGACAGAGACATGCGGGGACATGGCCACGTGATGCCAGAGGCAGATATTGGAGTGACGCAGCTGCAAGCCAAGGAAGGCTGAGGACTGATGGCCACCACCACGAACCAGCAAGAGGTGAGGAAGAATTCTCCCTTACAGTTTCCAGAAAGAGTGTGGCCCGGATGACACTGATTTCAGACTGCTAGCCTCCCAAACTGTGAGACACTACATCTCCATCACTTTAAGCCACCCAGTTTGTGGTGCTTTGTTATGGCAGCGCCAGGAAAGTAATAGGACAGCCGCGGCAGGTTCTTTGGGGAAGCCTCTCACATCCAGCTCTCCCTCCCTCCTCTCCACAACCACTTTGAGCCACCCTAACCATGGTGCCCACCCACCGCCCTTGCCCTGCACGTGGCGTGTCTTTTGTGAGAGATGTCGAAGCTGGGCTCCAGCAGAACAGCACTGACTCCGGCCTCGCCCCACGTTCCTCGGTTGCTTCCGTGGGAGGCTGGGGTTTACCACGTTTTCAGTATCTGCATTCATTTGGTTGTTCTACTTGTAAGACAAACAGAAACTGGAAACCAAGTCCACCTGGCTTCAGGAAAAGAAAAAAGGGGGGCAGGGGGAGCATGAATTCTGAGAACCCAAAGACATCTCACAAAATACGGAGGCACTAATGCAAGTGTGCCTTCAGAAGGGACTGGAACCAGAATCTGAAAGCCGCTGTGATTCATTCTTGCCCTTTTTCTTAGGGAAGACTGGATTTTTCTGCTGTTCTAATCCACTTCCCAGATTTCTGTATTATACTCCCAGCCACACAGGGACTGACTTAATCCTCCATTGGTTCAAGTTCAAATTCCCAAAGAAGAAGATCTGATGGGCCCAGCTTGGGTGGGAGTCCACAGCCCATCCAATCGCTGTGTTCCTGGTGGGGAGGAGCAGGCTATGCCAGGATGCTTGCTGGGAGCCCGTCCCTTTGGAAAAGGGGAATTTCCAAGTGCTGAGGGGCTGGGCAGGTGCATATTCCAAGGTCCATTGCCAAGTAGAAAGGTGTGTTCCGGGTTGGACGCCCTCTGGGATGAGGTGGGGGATGGGCCCTCGGACTCACCGCTGGCCCTCGCTGCACGTGCAGCACAAAAGGAGTAACTGGAGAATTCACTCTGCCCTAGTTAAACCTGCAGAATCAAACCTCCCACTTCACTAAATGATGTGTGACTCTGTTATGTAATCTGTGGGTAATAATAGCTAACATTTATTGGACACCTAACATGGGCCAGGCACTCTGCTAACTGTTAAGAACATTCTCTCTAATGCTCATAATTCCACAAGATCGATTTCATTATTCAGTTTCATCTCTGTTCTCTCCCACCTCCACACACACCTCCTAATCTCAAGCCACGAGCTAAATGACTACTGTCTTCAACTCTCTGTTACTTAGTTGGTTTTTAATAGGTAATGCATGCACATGGTTTGGGTATGTGTGAAAAATTGGTCTCCTTCCTATCCACATAGCTCAGCCTTTCAGTTCCCTTCCCTAAAGGCAACCACGATTGCTGATTTCTTATATATACAAGTATAAATGTGTGTGTCATTTTTCTGTTTTTACAGAAATGGCAGATTACTTTTCACATCATTCTAAAAATTTTAACACTGTATCTTGGTGGTGGTTAGTACAGAGAAAGTGAATCTTTGAATGGCTTCTGTTGAAACATTAGGAAATGCCACTGTCTATGAATGCAGTCCCTTATTACTGATCAATTAGATTATTTCCAGTCCTTTGCTAATATAAACAATGCTGCAAGAATATCTTTGTGTCTCTATCTTTGTGCACATGTGCCAGTATGTCTATAAATCCTCAGAAGTGGAATAGCAGGGTTAAAGGGTATATGTGCTATACATTTTTATATAAACGTCCAACTTGCTTTACACTTGGGTTTATCAATTTATATTCCCAGCAATACAAGTGAGTGGTTGTTTTTGCTCTCTCCAACAGTACTTCAAGAATGGGTTTGATGTTTGCTAATTTGAAATGTAAGAAGTGTAGTTCATTTGCTTTCCCTTAAATATCTTTTAGACTGTTTTAAATCTTTTTAAAGTGTGTGTGTTTGTGTGTGTGTGAACTGCCTATTCAGGTTCCTTGCCCACTTTCCTATTGTACTTTTGGCCCTTTTCTACTTGATTTTTAGTGTTTATATATTTAGAGAATTAGTCTTTTTACGTGTGTTACACATGGTTGCTCATTGTGTTGTCATGGTCTATCTTTTGATTTTGTTGTGTGTGTGTTTGTACACATTTAAAATTTTTTATACAGTTGAGTTTATCTACTTTATTCTTTATGGTTCCTGGGATTTTTTTTTCTTCATAGTTAGGTCTTTCCCTAGGACCATAAAATAATTCTTCAATGCTTTTTTCTAGTGACTTATGCCCATCTGGAATTTGCCTTGGTTTGATGGGTAAATTTAGTAAGCCATCTTTATTTTTTTTCTAAATGGCTACCTAGTTGTCTCAACACCATTGGCTGAATTATGTTTTTCTGTCACTGATTTGAAATGCCGCCTTTGTCATATTGTACTTTCTCATATGTTTTGAAGTCTACTTCTGGATTGTATTTTTAAAATCTGGACCACAATGTTTTAATTACTTTAGTTTTATGTTATACCAGCTGGTAACACCTGTCTGCCTTTTTTACTTTTCTTTTTCAGAATTTTTCTAGATATGTTTTCCTTACACAATTTATGATCAGTTTAGTGAAAAAAAGTTGTTGATATTTACTAACATCACATTTCTTAGATTTCTAGTTATTATGTCCTTTAGGTTGCTTTTGTAAGTAGGATCTTTTACTTTACTTTCTAACTGATCACTCTTTCCATATTTAAGTTTATTGATTTTGTATGTAGCCACCTTTTTGAATTTCTTACTCATTTTAATATTTTTTTCCTGTTAGTTCTCTTATTTTTCCCCCATTGGCATGTGATTATGTCATCTGCAAATACAGATAACCCAAACTCCTGGCAAGTTATGAACTGGTTAGTTCCTTGTCTTCTCTAACTGTATTGGCATGGATCTCCAGATCAGTGATAAAAGGTAGTAGAGAAAGTATGCTGTGTGTTGATTGAATTGTATCCCTAAAGTTCATGCATTAGAAGCTTAATTCCCACTGTAACTGTTGAGCGTGTGAAATCCTGTTGTAGTAATTGAAAGGTGGGCATGTGAAGAGGTGATTGGACTGTAGGACCATGCTGTAGTGAATGGACTAATAATGGTGGTCAGGGGTATGGTTCTGAGGGCTGAAAAAGGAGAGGGCATGACGAGCTGTCTCTCTCCCTGCTCTGCCATCTTCTGGCGTGTGCGACCTCTGCAGTGCTGTAAAGCTACCACCAAAGCGAACCCTCACCAGACGTGTTCCTTGGACTTTGGACTTCCCAGGCTCTGAAACTGTAAGCAATAAATTTTGTTTTCTTACAAATGACCCAGTTCTATGTATTTTGTTATAAGCAACAGAAATGGACAAGTACAAAGTGGAATCCTTGCCTGGTTGCTGACTTTAATGGTAATGTTTTTCTTGTCTTCCCATGAAGCACGGCCCAGTTGTGGGGCTATGATACACATTTTTTGTTTCAAGGACCTTTGCCAGCCTGGCCTGCCTCCATGCCTTTGCCCATGTTACCTCCTCTTCTCTGCTTGGGAAATCTATACTTACCCTTCATGACCCTTTGCAGATACCATCTTCAGTATGGAGCCTTCCTTATGAGTCAGGCTCTTAGTCATCCTCCTCTCTGTTTTTCCACAATGTCCAGCTCATACTTTTAGTATATATAATATGCAATAAATTGTTTTGTAACCATCTGCCTGTCCTTCCTTAGGCTCTGAGCTCCTTTAGAGCAGGCATTGTATTCAGAGTTTGATAAGGAGTGGACCAGCCAACAGCTTCCGGGAGCACTGATCTAATAAGGAACATAATACATCAGTGGACTTAATCTCTGTCTACACTCTCTTCTTGGCCCCATGGCTTTTAAATACTGTCTACAAGCAAGTGATCCAAATTTATATCTCTTGCCCTGACCTGTCCACTGAGTAAGTACACCCAACTGCAAACTCAATATATACAAATTCAGGCCATACCACTGTACATATTATGTCTAAAACAGAACTCTTGATTCCCTGTGCCTCCAATCTGTTCCTGCCTCCTCCCCCACCTTGTCCCCATCTCAGCCAATGATACTGAGGTTGTCTTGACTCCACTCTTTCCCACATCTTTCACCATACCACAGCAAGTCCTGTAGGCTATGCCTCCAAAACGTATCCTGATTTCAAATGCTTCTCACCTCGGCTGCACAGTCCAAACCACCCTTATTTTTTGCTTAGATTCCTGCAATATGTCTTAAGTGTTCATCCAATTTCTACTCTTTTTTCCCATAATAATTCATTCTCCACACAGTAACTGACATGATCTTTTAAAAGGGTAAATCAGATCATGTCACTTGTTTTATTAAACCTCTTAATGGTTTCCCATCACATTTAGTCTAAAATCTGCGTCTCTTCCCTCCCCTTTCATTCCCCTCCCGCTCACCCCGGCTTACTCTGCTGCAGCCCTGCTAGCTTTCTGTCTGTTCCTCCATGCCCCAAGCTCACGGGGGCCTTTTCATTTGCTGTTGTCTTCTCCTGGACTGCTTTTCCCCCCAAGTCTTTGCAAGGGCAGCTTCTTCTCAACAATCGGATATCAGATCAATTACAAATAAAAATATTAAGTTCCCCGTTTCACAGTCAGAAGACAACATATTTATTGAGCACTTGAATGCCTGGCACTCATGCTCTTTACCACGTCTCCCTATTTTTCGTCCCTCCTTGAACCTATCACTATCTGAAATTAGGATTTAATAGTTTAATTGTTTATTTTTTGCTGCACCCTGCTATAATGTGAACTCCATATAAACAGGGGACATTATCTGGTTTGTTCTTTGGAATCGACTCAGTAGCTGGGACAGTCCTCATTCACAGTGAACATGTGAATATTTGTTGAATGAATGAAATAAACTGTCTTGTGTCAATGAACTTGGATACATGATATGATTCCTTACATAATGGCAAAATGGGAATGAGTTTTTCTCTTGCTATAGGCCTAGTGGGGTGGATTAACCTGGGGTGGAAATACAAAGCACCTCTTCCCTGGATCCACTGAACATACTTGGAGTTTTTGTAACAAGCACATACAATTTTTATAGTGAACTGATGGGCACACTCTCCTGAGGTGGCAGTCAGTCACAATTTTAACACATAATGCTGGTAGGTGCTGTTTATTGGCAATGAGTAAATTATTTTATTGCCTAAACTCAAAACTAATATGTCCTTCTGCCCAAAAAGTTATCTGATTTAAAAGCAAATTACAACTTAAAACTGAGAAGAAAACAAGAACTCTAGAAAAGAGCAAACTTTTTTTGAACATTTTAGCCAATGGAAATAAAGTAGATGAATTTGCTTCGGCATACAATGATTATTAAAGCATTTTCTCCCCACCCTCACTAAATACCAAGCAAGTAGCTAAAGAACACTTTAAGTGACATCAAATAATGAGGCTGTTTTGGATCCTCTGTCTACTGGCCTGCCTTGAGCTCGGCCCATTCATCTTTGTTTTCCCTGTATCATCTCCCAGAGCTCTTGATAAATGCTGATGCTCAGTAAAGGTTTAAGAAATGAAAGGGGCAGGTGAGACTCTTGCATTTTTCCTTGGCATGCAAAGAGCTGAGAGCTATTTGTGCTCTCAGCACAGAATTCTCTAAAGGCAGCCGTCCAACGTGGAAGGCGCACTCTGTTCCCTATGGCTTCTCCAAGAGTTTACAGCAGGAAGAATCAGATACACAGAGCCCTGCCTTGTGTTAACATTAGCTAGCCCAGACCAACAGAATAACATGGCCTCTGTTACAGCCTTTTATCCAAGGCTCGAAATCTTTAAAACATCTCTCCGAGTGTATTGGAAATCTCCGTGTAGAAGCATAATTAGAGTCAGCCAGCCTTGGTAGCGCTGGTATGTGTCGTGTAATTAGGAAGGCAGCTAGCTGATTGCATTTGTGTAGCCCCTTGGCTTCATTTGGGAGGAGGTGAGACGCTTACACACTGTACAGAGACTGTGTAGCCATAAACATTGTCTAGGTCGATTGTCAAAGGAAGCCACGTTCTAATTAAGTCTGTGAAATGGCTCCCCTTTCTCCTGCAGAGAGGTTCTCAGTACATTTTTTCCCCTGGAACTGAACCCTTCAGGTTTGGACTTCGCCCAGAGTGGAATTTAACTTTCTCTAAGTCTTAACATTGTGGAGGGAATGGGTGGAGTTCTTCCTTTCAAAGTAGGAGGGTTTTTTTTTTTTTTTTTAAAAGAATTGAGCAAATAGAGTTAACAGATCTAAATAAAGATTCTTAAGAATTAAATCATCCAAAACTAGAACCACCTGGCTGAGTGTTTGGAGTTTATGAAGGTGGTGATGATAGTGGTGACTTAAAAAGTGTGGCAGTAAATCTGTCAAGTTGTTGCCAAGAAACGTCTGTGCGAGGAGAGACTGCATGTGGTAGACAGGATAATGGCCCCCCAAAGATGTCCACATCCTAATTCCCAGAAACTGAGAATATGTTAGGTTAAATGGAAAAAGAGAATTAAGATTGTAGATGGCATTAAAGTGCTAATCAGCTGAACTTCAATTAGGGAGATTATCTTGGATTATGCTTCTGGACAAAACAAAGCTAGCAAGGAGAGGGTAAGTCAATGGTAGCAAAGGTAGCAGTGGCGGGGGGCGGGTGCAGACAGCAGGCTGGGGGTGGGTGGGAAGAAAGCTGTGCTTGAAGAAGAGATTGTGAGGAAACAGGCTGCTAATGGCAGTGGCCGGTCCACTGGAAAGGCCCCTGATTAGGGGCCGGAAGGTCTGCTCTCAAGTACTGGTTCTACACACCAGGCAATAACTCCTCAGGGCACTAGAACTCTCATTTGCTAAAGAGGGATGGTGAGACTTACCTTGCCTCCCAGGGTTGCTAGGCTCAAGTGAGGAGCAGGCATCAGTTATTTGTAAACTGTGATTTTGGGTGCATAGCACGATGTGATGTCCCAGGTTCTAAAACATCTGAAACAAGCTGTTTTCCGTTTGCCCCAGACTTCCTTGACTTCTGGCTGATATAGTTGAGGGCAACCTTGGAGCCACCAGGTCTGACTCATAGCTAACACCACCTCACCTTTTTTGATGAAAACCCCAAGTGGATGTTGCTGGCTGCTATGGGCACGCTTCCCACAGGATCTGACATGGTTGGTTTATTTGTAAGATGAGCCCAGCTGGGAGACATCAGCTCCCTGTAGCCAGAACACATGGACTCTCTGCATAGGAGAGTTTCACTTTCCTTTCCAAAGCATTTGGTGTTGGGTTGAAACACCTCCGTCCCTGGTAGGAACTTCGGCAGGTAAACCTGCAAAGCGAGGCGCTGGGACAAGGAGCCATCTTGGTCTCCAAGCTTCTCTGTCATCTGTCTTGTGGGAGAATAGGAATGGCTTCTGGCTAGAGCCAATGTAGAGATGGATGGTTGAAGAGCTGAAGGAGAGACAATGACGACGATAGAAATGGAGCCACCTGTCTCTGCAGCCCCATCTTGTAACACCTACACTCGAGCCAGCCTGGCCTTTCTTTCTCTTCCTCTCCTGTACCACGTTTGCTCCAGATAAGGGCTTTTGCACCTCTGCCTGGTGTACCCTCTGTCCAGAATGCTCTGCCCCAGATCTCCATGTGGCTGTCTCTCCCCCTGATTTCGGTCTTAGCTTGAGTGTCACTTTCTCAGACACACCATCCCCGACCACTCTGCTAACGGTGCCTACCCACTCCTGTTAGTCTTGCATGTGATTTGTTTTCTTCACGGTCCTTATTGTTACTGAAATTCTTAATTCCTTGTTTCTCTCTGACCTTGTCTGTCCTGTTTAGTGCAGTGACCCCAGAGCCTGGATCAGAGCCTGGACATTGCAGGTGCTTAAGGGATATTTGCTGAGTGAGCACCTTGACTGAGTACTCGCCTGTGCCGCAAAGTGCTTGCAGGCACTCACGGACTACTCCAGACAACTCTGGGAGGGAGGTTTTGCCCTCCTGTTTTATAGATGTACCAACAGAGGCTCAAAGGGGCTGAGTGACCTGTTCAGGGTCCCACAGCTGGTAAGTAGGAGACCCTGGATTAGAACCGGTGCTCCAAGTGGTTGCAGCATTTAGAGTGCCAGCTCCCAGGTCTAAGCATGAGGACCACACAGCTGAAGGATCTATGGCTTGCAGTCCAGGGTGACCTCCTGACCATAATCATTTAAAGTAGTGCTTTTCAAACTTTAATGTGCATTTGAATTACCTGGAGACTTTGTTAACCTGGAGATTCTGATTTAGTTGCTCTATAGGGAGCGTGTGTGGGTGGGGGGTGGTGCTGAGATTCTGCATTTCCAACACCTCCTGGTGATGCTGGGACTGCTGAGGGCTTCACTTTAAGAGCCAGTGTTTAGATGATCCTCTGACTTGAGAACTGGGTCAGCTGTTTGCAAAACAAAGGCAAAACCAGAGGGACTTGGTAAATCTTGTGGTCAAATCAATTGCTGCAGCTGAGCAGACAACAACTCTCCCTCCTTCCCCAGGAGAAGCGGGTGTCATCCCAGCGCCCTGTACAACCTGGTCAGAGACTGCGTCCCAGAAACGTGGGTCTAGCATGTGTCTCTGCACCTAGATTTGGTTTCCAGTTGTGTAGCACTTGGCTCAAGACCAGCGAAGGGACTGAGCCAACTATAGAAAATCATCTCTTTAGCAAGAAGTGTTTCCTGCCCTCCCCTCACCCCTGTCCCCCTGGCCCCCGGTTTGGATTCTATTCTTGGACCCAAGTGCAGTTGTCCAACCCTAAACTCCAGATGAGAGGCTTTCCTGGGGCTTAGGAGTTTCTAAGAATGCCTCCAATTTGTTGGAATTTTCTCCATTTAGAAAATAAGAGTAAAATATCTGCTCTGCTCATTTTAGAGGGTGGTTGCTATAGAATGCTTTGAAAAGTAGAAAGTAGCATTTCCCAAATGTGGGTGGAATCGGTTTTCAGTAGGACAAAGTCCCAACATTAGAGAACATCATTGATAGTCACAGGGTGAGAAAGTTATTCCTTCTTCAAGTTTGTTTCAACCGCCAATTAATGTAGAAGAAAGTCTCACTTCAGCACTAGTGTGTCTTAAACACTGTTTTACATTTCCTAATCTCTCTCTTTTTCTTTTGCAGAGAGAGGCAGCAGCAAGCAGCTCTGTCTAGCTACAATTTAATAATATCATTTTGCTTCTTTTGCTTTTTTCTGTGGTTGCCTTCCATCTATGGCAAATGATACAGGTTTTAAGTTCATTATATAAACCTTTCCTTTAAAGATAAATTTAAATAAGACACGTAAGGTGTTTTAAAGATTAGTAAATAAAATTACGGGTTGGACGTAGATACGGTAGAAATTGTGAAGGTGACATGAGAATGAATCAGTCTCAGAAAATAACGCGTTGAGGAACATGAAGGGGTGTGGCTGTGTCACTTCACGGGAGGGAACAGAGGCAGCTGACACAAGACACAGCCATCTGGCCATGCCCTGCCCAATCAGTGCATGGCTGGCTCTGGGCTGGTGACCCTGCCAGAGGGTCCTCGGACAGGACACGGAGAAGAGTGTTAATCCCACGCAAGATGTTCAGCTAAATCCCAGCCGTGAGTTAGCAGAAGCCTTTGGGCCTTTCTCTCTCTGTGGAGCCTTTGGGGAAAAAATAAACAATACGGCTATATAAAGGCTCTTCATCTCGCATTTACCCGAGGTAGAGCCAAATCCATAGCTGTGCTTTGGGGTCTTGGATGTTGTTGTTCACGGCGGTTAAAAGAGCTGTAGTAATTATAAATCGATGCTGCAATTTTGTGCTTATTTCCTAAATCACATTGGAACAGGCCAAAGGGGTTAAAGAGTCTTTCTGAATTCCAAGGCAACATGGCGTAGCGGAAACAATGCCGGCTTCCAACATCACAGATTTGGAGCAGAATCGTGGCTCAGCCCCTACTGATCACAGCTTTGGATTGGAAAAATTCAGCCACGGTTAGGGGCTGAATTGTCCCCTCAAAATTCATGTGTTGAAGTCCTAGCCCCCAGTACCTCAGAATGTGTCTACATTTGGAGACAGGGTCTTTAAAGAGGTCATTAATTTTAAATGAAGTCATTGGGGGTAGGCCCTAATTCAGTATGACTGGCGTCTTTATAAAAAGAGGTGATTTAGGGCAGGGACACACTGAGAAACAACCATGTGAAGGCACAGGGAGAGGATGGCCATCTACAAGCCAAGGAGAGAGGCCTCAGAAGAAACCAACCCTACCCGCACCTTGATCTCAGACTTCAAGCATCCAGGACTGTGGGAAAATAAATTTCTGTTGTTTAAGCCATCCAGTCTGTGGTGCTTTGTTATGGCAGCCCTGGCAAACTAATTCCGCCACTTACCATTGGGTGGTCTTGGGTGGTTTGCTTGGCATTGCTGAGCCTCGATGTCCTCATCTGTATACTGGGATAATAGTGTCTACTTCACAGTTATGTACTTAAATACGCTGAGACATGTAAAATGCTCAGCACAGTCCCTGTTACACTATAGATATCGGACAGTTGAGAACTATCTTATTTCTATTTACTTATTCAAATCAATCTCTCTCCCTCTCCCATTTCAAAGGGTTTAAGTCAAAAAGTGACAGCTATTATTGCCAGCTCTTGACCTAAATCTTAAGTTGTTAGTTGCTATTATCATGTAGCTCTTATTAAAATGGTATCATCCTGCTTGCTAGACTGTAGTTTCTTTAAAGTGCATGTCTCTAAATAACTTTGTGCTCAGTGGTGTTTTCCACATCAAATGCACTGGCCAGTGGCTGTGTATGAAGGGAGAGTCATTTAAGGTATTTGAATAGGGCCGTGGCATGATCGCAAGACTCATTATGAGTTGGCGGATGCTGGAGCTGGCAGCAGGGATGCTGGGTCTGTTCCCGTGGTGACCTAGGTGAGCTGGTGTGTGTGGCCGGTGACTCTGGGATTATACCTTGGACCATGTCCTTACTCTACTGCTTATTATCTCTGAGACTTCAGGCAAGTTATTTTTTCTTTCTCTCACTTGGTTTCCTCCTCTGTAAAACAGAAAAATGAAAATAGTACAGGGCTATCTCATTTTATGTAAGGACTGTGTTCCTGAAGACCTAGCATAATCAAAAAATGTACATAATTAAATCAAGAGTAATTTACCTGCGAGAATAAATATATAGTGGGCTTTATATTCGTCCTGATGGTGAAGTAGGCTTCCCATTATCTTCATACTTCTAACTTTGTGCCTTTCTGAATGACTTAAACTTTCCAAACTTACATGTGTTATATTTAAAATATAAGTGAGCCATTGTACACAGGTATTGCTATTCAACTCTGTACCCCACAAATACATATAATCAATTATGTTTCAATAAAAAATAATTTTAAAAAATAATATAAAATACCAGTGAGGATTATTTGGCTGTTGAGTTTTTTATTTTTAATTCTTCTCCATATCTCTGTATTTAAAAAATATTTGTAAAAATTTTGAAATGTGCTTATTACAATGGACTCTTTCCAAATATCTTCTTTCCCTTCCGAAAAGAACACTCAGGCCAGATGGTCAGTTTTCCTCTGTAAGGACCATTCATAAGCCCTTTGCAGAAAACACCGTGCAGAATGCACTCCTGGGGCCGTGGAATGGGAGTTGAGGCATGGGGGTGGGGGGTGGGGTGGGGTAGGCAGATAGAGCTGGCACCCAGCAGTGAAATAGTTAACCTGCCTGCCACTTTAAGTGGAGAGCCCAGCTTGAGGCAATCCTGTGTGAAGCAGCAATAAATCCAAGCCAGACTTTCAGAGTGGAAACTGAAGCTAGCCTTTTTAATCAGATATTTCAGAGTCACTCAGCATAAAACCTGAGACTAACAAAGTTGTACGTGGAACTGTTTTATAGCCATGTCACTAAATGTAGCTGAGATTCTCAGTGGACTTGGACACATCTTATGTGGTCATTGTCAGTTAGGGACCATAAGGCTGAAGGTACTTCCTGAGACTTGCCCCATCCAAATTCCCAAAGCATAAGATGCCCAGCAACACTCTGAGCTGAGACACCACCTCCCTGCATCCACATTAGCTTCAGGTAGGATGCAAAGACTACGAACACTGTAAGGTCATGCTACTAGGTTTTCCCTACTTGAGAAAAGCATTGCCTGGGTCTCCAATAAGGATAAAATAGATTCTTCTGATAGCATAGCTCAATTAAATGTCAAGATATGACTACAGTCAGGTAGAGGGAAGACAACTCTTGTAGGAGGGACTAATTGGGCAGCTAAGTGTTAGAAGATCTTCAAGTCTGTGGTGCAAATGTCTTTTCCTTGATTGTTTTAGCAAACCTCCAGTTATTTGAACTACTCCTGGCTCCAGGTGCTGGGGACTATCATTTTTTTGTGGCCCCCAAACTATGCTGTCAGAATGTGGGAACTAGATTACTTAATTCTGGGAACTAGAGAATGGGAACAAACTTCTGGGATTTTAAATGAATGCATTAAATTTGTTGATTATCAAAGGGAAAAGTAGACAAAAATAAAAAAGCTCTGACAAGATCTTGGCTTCAGTACAGGAGCCAAAGTTTAAATCCTTGCTTTTAACAATGTTAGATTTTTCACTCAGGTGAGATGAGGGATGTACCCTTCTTTTAGGGGGCCACCAAGGCCTGTTTTCCCTTAGGATTCTTTTTTCATGTAAATTATATGGTAAGAAGATGTACTCCTATGATGCATGAAAAGGGACAGCAGCCTCATTAGGGCTTTTTGCTTTTTAAAAATAAATAGATATTGGAAATACTAGCCAGAGCAATCTGGCAAGAGAGAGAAATAAAGGGCTTCCAAATTGGAAAAGATGAAGCCAAACTGTCCCTGTTTGCAGATAACATGAGTCTGTATACAGAGAAACCTAAAGATGCTACCCAAAAGCCCTTAGAGCTGATAAACTAATTCAGTAAATTTGCAAGATACAAAATCAGTGTACAAAAATCAGTAGCATTTTTATTCTCCAACAGTGAATTATCAGACAAAGAAATCAAGAAAGCAAGCCCACTACCAAAAAATAAAATAGCTAGAAATAAAATTTAACCAAGAAGGTGAAAGATCTCTATAATGAGAACTACGTATCACTGCTGAAAGAAATTAAAGAGGACACAAAAGAAAGACATTCCATGTTCATGGATTGGAATAATTAACATTGTGAAAATGTCTATATACTATACGAAGTGATCTACAGATTCAATGTGATCCCCATCAAAACATGAACAATTTGACTGGCCAGTTAGCTTCAGTTGATTAGAGCATAGCCTTGTAACACCAAGGCTGCAGTTTCAGATCCTCTAACTGGCCAGCCACCTAAAAAAACCCCAAAAAACAAAGAAAATATTCTAAAAACACCAATGACAATCTTCACAGAAATAGAAAAAACTATCCTAACATTCATATTGAACAGCAAAAGACTACAAATAGCTAAAGTAATCCTGAATAAAAACAATAAAGCTGAAGGCATTACAGTACCTAACTTTGAATTATACTACAAAGCTATAGTAACCAAAACAGCATGGTACTGCATAAAAACAGACACCTAGACCAATGCGACAGAATAGAGAACCCAGAAATAAATCCACATATTTACAGACAACTGATCTTTGAGAAAGGCACCAAGAACATACATTGTGGAAAAGACAACCTCTTCAATAAATGGTGCTGGGAAAACTGGATGTCCATGTATGGAAGAATGAAACTACACCCATACATCTGACAATATACCAAAATCAACTCAAAATGGATTAAAGACTAAAATATAAGACCTGAAACTATAAAACTCCTAGAAGAAAATATAGGGGAAACACTTCAGGATGTAGGACTGGGCAAAGACCTTATGAATAAGAACCCCAAAGCACAGGAAACAAAAGAAAAAATAAACAAATGGGATTATATTAAACTAAAAAGCTTCTGCACAGTAAAGGAAACAGAATGAAAAGACAATCTACAGAATGGGAGAAAATATTTGCAAATTATATATCCAACAAGGATTAATATCCAGAATACACAAGGAATGCAAACAACTTAGTAAAAAACCAAATAATCCGATTAAAAACTGGGCAATGGAGCTGAATAGGCATTTATCAAAGGAAGACATACAAATGGCCAACAGGTATGTGGAAAATGCTGAACATCACTAATCATCAGGGAAATGCAAATCAAAACTTAATTGAGATATCACCTCACCCCAGTTAGACTGGCTATTATCAAAAAGACAGAATAACAAATGCCAGTGAGGATGCAGAGAAAGGGGAACACTTCTATACTCTTAGTGGGACTGTAGATTAGTACAGTCATTATGGAAAACAGTATGGAGTTTTCTCAAACGACTACAGATAGAACTGCTGTATGATGCAGCAATCCCACTACTGGATAAATACCCAAAGGAATGGAAATCATCATGTCGAAGGGACACCTGCACTCCCGTGTTTATCACTGCTCTACTTACAATAGCTAAGATATGGAACCAACTGACTACCCATCAATGGATAACTGGATAGGGAAAATGTGGTACATATACACAATGGAATAGTCATAAAAAAGAAATTCTGCCATTTTCAGGAGCTTGGATGAACTTGGAGAAAATTATATTAAGTCAAATAAGCCAGATGCAGAAAGAGAAATACCACATGTCCTTACTCATAAGTGGGAACTGAAAAATAAGGAAAGAAAGAAAGAGAAAGAAAGAAAAAAAGAAACGATCACAATAATAGGTTGAACTTTCAGAAGGAGAGAACAGAACTGTGGTTACTAGAGGTGGGAAGGAGGGTGGTGAGAAGCTGGTTAATGGACAGAAAGAATGATTACATTTTGTAATGATGAATATGCTAGTTATCCTGATTTGGTCATCACATATTGTATACAGGTATTGATATTCAAGTCTGTACTCTGCAGACATATAATCAATTACCTTTCAATAAAAATAAAAGATATATCTATGTATCTTAGTAAAAATGAAAAAAAAAGTGTGGTAAGATAGGTATTTTCATGTGCACATAAGGGGATAATTAGTACTGCCTCTTGGGAGATAAGTTTAGCAAAGTATATAAAAACTATACTTTATAAATAAATACTTTAAAAATATTTATAGCCTTTGATTCAATCATTCCCCTTTTGAAAGTTTATCCAAAGAAAATAATACATAAATTGGACAAAGACTGATGTATCAAGATGCTATCATTGTCTTGTTTACAATAGTGAAAAACTCAAAGAACCCCAATGTTTTCCATATGGGAAATAATTGGTTATATTAATGTTGGCCCAGCCCCACAATTGTATCCTTCTTGGCAATTAAAAATAACTGAAAATACCACCAAAGGCACAATCCGTGAAAGAAATAACTGATAAGCCAGGGCTTATTAAAATCAAAAACTTCTCTGAGAAAGACAGAGTCAAGAGAATGAAAAGACAAACCCTAGAGTAAGAGAAACTATTTGCGAAAGGCACATCTGATAAAAGACTGTTATCCAAAATATATAAAGAACTCTTAAAAGTCAACAATATAAAACAACCTGATTAAAAAATGGGTCGAAGATCTTACAAAATAAGATATACAGATGGCATAAATAAGCATATGAAAACATGCTCCACATCATGTGCCATTAGGGAAATGCAAATTAAAACATCAGTGAGATACCACTACACAACTATTATAATGGCCAAAATCCAGAACACCAACACCGCCAAACGCTGGCCAGGACGTGGAGCAACAGGAACTCTCATTCATTGCTGCTGGGAAAGCAAAATGGTACAGCTACTTTGAAAGACAGTTTGGCAGTTTCTTACAAGACTAAAAATACTCTTGCTGTATGATCCAGCAATTGAGCTTCTTGGTATTTACCCAAAGGAGTTGAAAACTTGTGACCAAAAAAAAAAAAAGTCTGCACACACATATGCATAGCAGCTTTACTCATGATTGCCAAAACTTGGAAACAATCAAGATATCTTTCAGTAAGTGAACGGATAAATAAACTGGGCATTCAGACAATGGGCTATTATTCAGTGCTTAAAAAAACGCTATCAGGCCATGAAAAGACATGGAGGAAACTTAAATGCATATTACTAAGTGAAAGAAGCCGATCTGATATGGCTACATACTGTACGATTCCAACCAGACGACATTCTGAAAAAGGCAAAACTATGGAGACGGTCTAAAGGTCAGTGGTTGTCAGGGGCTGGTGGGGGTTGGGGGAGAGATAAATAAGCAGAGAACTATTTCAGCGGACCTTCTCCACATAATACTGTAGTGGTGGAGACATGTCATTATTCATTTGTCCAAACCCGTAGAATGGACAACACTAACAGTGAACCCTAACGTCAACACGGACTTTGGGTGATTATGATGCGTCAATTAGGTTCATCACTTGTAACGACTGTCCCACTCTGGTGGAGGGTTTTGATAACGGGGAGGTCGTGTGTGTCAGGGCACAGAGAGTGTGTGGGAAATCTCTGTCTTCCTCTTCATTTTGCTGTGAACCTAAAACTGCTCTTAAAAAAAAAAAGTCTTTAATAAAAAAAAAAAATGACAGGGAGAAATGCTCAGGGCATGATAGTAAGAGAAGAGCAGCAGGAAATAGAAGGGTGAATGTGTGGTAATGACAGTTTTTATTGGTTGATTACATATATCTGTGGGGTACGGAATCAAATATCAATACATGTGTACAATATGTGGTGATCAAATCAGGATAATTAGTATGTTCGTGTTTATAAAACGTAATTGATCTTTGTGACCCTTAAAAGAAGCAGGAAATAGAAGGGTGAATGTGCGGTAATGACAGTTTTTATAGGTTGATTACATATATCTGTGGGGTACGGAATCAAATATCAATACATGTGTACAATATGTGGTGATCAAATCAGGATAATTAGTATGTTCGTGTTT
>NW_007727924.1:3786-5258 GCF_000696425.1 Galeopterus variegatus | reverse complement strand
AAGCTTCCCTGTTTTTAATAGAAAGCACATTCCAGCACTTTATTTTATCTGTAACACATAGAGCTGCTTAGAACAAAGCGTTGCCCCTAAGACATGGTCCCCAAGAGTCTTTAATGAGGACCAGACCCCTGTGAAGGTATTAATTAAATATTTTAAACAGAATGGCTTTAGCTGGCTGGGGCATTTTTACGAGGGGAGGGAGTATATTTAAAACCAGGGCTGTTTCTGTAACGGGAACCTGTTTTGAAGGCAGTGTTCTTGGGTGGGACTGTGTGGGTAGCAGGCTGTCAAACCTATGGGCCAACTTGATGTCAAAAACAGACGTTCTGAATATTTCAAACAATGTTTCAGTTGGGTCCTTGCTGTGGAATTTGGACACAATCTGGAAGGGTGGTTTTAACACAAAGAGGAGAATGGTGAGACTGTACGAGACTGCCAGACACCACGGGAGGTGGTGTGCTCACAATAGTCCTGCGAGGGCGCCTGTGACCAGGCCGTCTTACAGGAAAACAAACTACGTGACTATTTTCCGAGGTCACAGTGTTTGATGGAGGAGCTTTGATCAAAATTCAATTTAAAGTCTACCCACTTGTCTGTCTGTCTATCCATCATCTATCTGTCCATCTATCTGTCCATCCGTCACCCGTCTCTTTGTATTTGAGAATTCTGTACTNTCATTTTGCTGTGAACCTAAAACTGCTCTTAAAAAAAAAAAGTCTTTAATAAAAAAAAAAATGACAGGGAGAAATGCTCAGGGCATGATAGTAAGAGAAGAGCAGCAGGAAATAGAAGGGTGAATGTGCGGTAATGACAGTTTTTATTGGTTGATTACATATATCTGTGGGGCACGGAATCAAATATCAATACATGTGTACAATATGTGGTGATCAAATCAGGATAATTAGTATGTTCGTGTTTATAAAACATAATTGATCTTTGTGACCCTTAAAAGAAGCAGGAAATAGAAGGGTAAATGACAGGTTTGTGAAACCACACACACACAGAAGGAGAGAAATGCATCAAAGTCACATCTAGGTGGTAGGATTATGGTTAATTCTTTATTTTCTTTTTCATATTTTCCAAAGATTTTGAAATTGAGCCTATGCCTCTTTTATAATCAGAAAAAATATTTACTCTCCAGACAACAGTGACGTGTGAAGCATTTGCCAGTCCTCAGCCCGTGAGACGCTGGGCTAAGTGTGTGTTCACCGGCTGGAAGGCAGGACTTTCAGACCAGGCTCCTCTTACCTGCCCCAGGCTGAGAAGCCCAGAAGTTGCTGGAGGTGGAGCAGCAAGAGCCTTTGTGACTTTGCTGTTACTTGAGGAGCAGCCTTTGCAGCCTCTTCACCTGGGAGAAGAGGTGAAAAATAGGTGCTCGTCTTATTTTTAATCCCCCGGCTAACTACCAGACCTTTCTTGTGGTTTTACTGGGACTCTTTCTACTAAGTGGGTGGATTTGCACTGTTTGCATT
>NW_007727924.1:0-3600 GCF_000696425.1 Galeopterus variegatus | reverse complement strand
CTATCTGTCCATCTATCTGTCCATCCGTCACCCGTCTCTTTGTATTTGAGAATTCTGTACTTTCTCACAAAGTACTAGAAATGAAGATAAGCTTAAAGAGCAGATCCTAGTTCCATTGACAGGCATTTTTCTGAACCCAAAATAACCAGAGCTATTGAACACTATGTTTACCGTAGAAGCACAGAGTTGGCTGATGTTTCTGGAAGGCAGTGTGACATGGTGAAAGAGCAATGCGCTTGGAGCGAAAGGTCTAGGTTTGGGTCCCGGCTCTGCCATTTACCGGTTTCTGTGACATTGAGCAATTGCCTCCCTGAGCAAGTTTCCTTGTCTTCAAAGTTAGAATTACCCCTAGCATTGTGCCTAGTACGTGCTCAGCAAGGGTGATTTAAAGCTGAATCTGGTCCTAGTAGAAGGGGTGAGGACTTGGGACAGGGTTGGCTGCTAATCCCCTGTGGACCATTCGGGGGGCTCATAAGGACCTTCCCCTCCCCAGTTAATGATAGCCAAAGTAACCAACTAAAGTGGAGACATTCCCAAATGGGACCTTGGAGCCCACAGTGAGCGTCAGGAGTGTGGCAGGACATGACTGATGCTAGTGTGGCTTCTTCCCGAATTCACTTAATTCACTCCAGAGCCCACCAACCCCCTTCCTGGCACAGCCAGCTCCTTTTGGGACCACCCTCAGTGTATTCCCACCTGCTCAAGCACCCCGTCCTTCCTCTTGTTCCCAAGCTCCTTTCCCATATGTCATGTCGCCTTAGACACAGAGCCTTTGAATCACCAAATAAAAAATATGCACTCATGTTTGTGAGGTCCCTTTGTGACCCGGGACCAAGGGCTGCCCCCATGGATGGGCTAATTTTTATTGCCCCTTTGATGGGCCTACCCTTCTCGCTCCTGCCTTCTTTCCTGTGACCCTTCAGAAACCTCCAGGCTTTCTCACCTGGCCATTCCTGCCTCATTAGCTCGAGACCCCTATCTCTTCCTTCTTCACTTTCCTGGGGAGCAACTTAGTGGAGCTGTATCTCCAAACCGTCCCTCGTGGCCGCACATCCTCCCGGATCCTCCTCCTCAGCAGGGGTCTGCAGGTGAGCTATTAGGTACTTGAAGTCATGTGGGCTGGGGCTTCCCAGACTAGCTGAGGGCCTCTGGCAAGAAGAAGAGTAAAGGGCATGAGGAACACCGGGGACAGCTCACCTCCCCACCCCTCTCGTGCTGCTAACTTCTCTGTGCCTCAGACCTTCATCTCTAAAGTGAAGATAATAATTGCGTATTCCTTAGAGCTCTTTGGAAGGATTAAATGACTTAGTACATACAGGGCCCTTACCATAGTATCTAGCCCACGAGCTGCTGCTGTTGCTATCACAACTGCTGATAAAAATAATTGAAAACGGGCCGGCCCGTGGCTCACTCGGGAGAGTGCGGTGCTGACAACACCAAGGCCGCGGGTTCGGATCCCACATAGGGATGGCCGGTTGGCTCACTGGGTGAGCGTGGTGCTGACAACACCAAGTCAAGGGTTAAGATCCCCTTACCGGTCATCTTTAAAAAAAATAATAATAATTGAAAACATAGTAATTTGAGATGGAACATTGTGTATTAGAAAGAACACATCCAGTTTTGAATCTCAACTCACTCACTTTAGTGTGTGTGCCCATTAATCTTTCTAACCTCAGTTTCCTTGTCCCCATAGTGGACGTAATAATCACTTGCTCACAGGGCTGTGGGAAATGTAAAGTCTCTGGGATTATGCCTGGCACAAACTGAGCATCCTGGATATTAGTCACCTAGTTTTGTGGCTGTTGCTGAATGTTCCAGATCATTGGCGGTTGTGGCTTCCTGTGGAGCGTGCCTCTACCAGTGTTTGGAGTGGGTGGTGATCAGGGCAAGCAGATGCGGGCTAATGTTGGGAATATCGTGTACTTGAACTGACAGTGATTCACAACACGTCTGCACAGATTGCTAAGCGTCTAGGCGTTCCCCAAAGTGGGGGATGGTGGGTGGGAGTGGGATGCAGGGCTGTGAGCAAAGGATGTTCTGTCCCTGGGAGTATAAACACAGCATCATCTGTGACCTAAAAAGGCTTGGTTGGGAGGGCCATCGAAGTCTGTTGTCCATTGTTTGGACCGTGCTCAGCCTCCCCAAGGAAGCGTTCAGGGAGCTACCTGTGTTGTGTCTGAGAGCTGTCACAGGCCACAGCCAGCAGTTCTGGACTCTGCACAGGATGCCTGGCAGCTGCCACTGCTCTTTCTTGGGTAAGTGGCTCTATTTGCTGTGGAGGGAAATGTGCCAGGGAGGTGCCAACTACCTGTCAGGCCCAATGAGAATTTGTCCAGTCCCCTGGGTCTGTCTCAGACCTGCCACTGTCTCTTAGGTAAGCAGGTCCACGCACCTGGCCAGTGACTAATCAGAGTGAGCCCTGATACCCTTGCCTCATTCATAGTCCACATGCCTAACCCTTCCCCAGGGCCTGCTTACTTGCTCCCCCCACCTCCCACCACGGTTTCAGTCCCCCCAACCTCCAAACTCCTGCCTGGTTTCCTGTTTACAGCCTCACCCTGACCCCCCAATTCAGCTTCTTTAGTCTTCATGTCTGGTTTCTCTTCTTGATCAGGATTAATGTGTAAAACTATTGCTGATGTGGTCTCTTGGAGCCCAGTCTGGATTTTGAGGCTCATTCTAGAACCTTCCCCCCAGGTTTTCTGGACCACAACAGCACCCGGACAATCTGACTTGCACATTGGTTATGAAGATGGTCTTCGGAAAGAGACAGACCTGGGTTTGAATCCTTCCTTTGTTGTTTTGTTTATCAGCCATGTGACATTGAGCCAGTTATTTGTTAATCCTTGGCTTCCTCGCCTGTAAAATGTAGAAAATTATGCCTTCTCAGAGTTAAGGTAAGGATTAAATGAGATAATCCAAATACATGGATTAAATAAAAGAATGATATAAAACATAAATATAAAACATAAATGCTTGACACATAGTGAACACTCAAATGCTAACCATTTTTAAAAATCATCCTCATTATTAAAGATAAAATGCCTTTGTTTCTTCAGTGTGACAGTCCTGAGCTGTTTCACGTTTTCAGCTGACCTTGGTTTTTCAGATGAGAGTGGTTGTGGCAACGTGAGTATTATTTCCAATGCACACTAGGCTTCTTTTAATGCACATACATACATACACACTATATATTCGTACATGTATGTATGTACGTACATGTATACATACATGCACAGACATGTTTTGTGCTTTTCTTTATTTTATTATGTATTGATTGATACCTGATCTAAAATTGGCATGTTTAGTAAACAACTGGAATTTGCAGGTATCTGAGCAAATGCAATCTAGGGTTTGGGGAGGGAAGAGCTCAGGTTTGAAGGAATGTGACCTGTGACCTCATATCCTGATATCCAGTGGCCATGCGTGCTGTGCTTCTGTCACCAATGTACACTCCTGAGGTCGGGGATGGCGCCTTATTTTCTTGCATCCTTTGTGCCTAAAACCTAATATTTGTCCAGCAAATGCTTATTGAATTAAACTTCAGCTCTTATATAATGACCAACTTCCTTTTCAATTAATACTTTTTTTTTTTTTTTT